>NW_003852476.1:345308-347639 GCF_000181295.1 Otolemur garnettii | reverse complement strand
AAAAAAAAAAAGAAGCAAGTTCTGAAGTTCACACTTGATTGTAACCACCCTGTAGAAGATAGAATCATGGATGCTGCTAATTTTGAGCAGTTTTTGCAAGAGAGAATCAAAGTGAATGGGAAAGCCAGGAACCTTGGGGGAGGTGTGGTGACCATCGAGAGAAGCAAGAGCAAGATCATGGTCACCTCTGAGGTGCCATTCTCCAAAAGTTTTTTTTTTTAATGATTAATCAGAATTGTATTTTTTAAAATATTAATTAGTATTTCTTTTCTTTTCTTTTTTTGTTTAATTAAATCATAGCAGTGTACATTAATACTATCATGGGGTACAGTGTACTGTTTCTGTATACAATTTGAAATACTTTCCTCCAACTGGTTAACATAGCCTTCATGTCTTTTTCTTAGTTGTTGTGCTAAGACACTTAACATTCTACAATTAGAGAGATTCACATGTACCCTTTTTATTTTTTGAGACAGAGCCTCAAGCTATCCCCCTGGGTAGAGTGTTGTGGCATCACAGCTCACAGCAACCTCCAACTCCTGGACTCAAGTGAGTCTACTGCCTCAGCCTTCCAAGTAGCTGGGACCACAGGTGCCTGCCAGAACACCCGGCTATTTTTTGGTTTCAGCCATTTTTATTTTTTGAGACAGAGCTTCAAGCTTTCCCCCTGGGTAGAGTGCTGTGGCATCACAGCTCACAGCAACCTCCAACTCCTGGACTCAAGTGAGTCTACTGCCTCAGCCTCCCAAGTAACTGGGACCACAGGTGCCTGCCAGAACACCCGGCTATTTTTTGGTTTCAGCCATCATTGTTGTTTGGTGGGCCTGGGCTGGATTTGAACCCGCCACCTTAGGTTTATGTGGCTGGCACCTTAGCCGCTTGAGCCACAGGCGCCAAGCCGGCCAGTTGTCTATTAAGGCTGATGATAATATTAAAACTAGTGCTCAGTACCTATAAAAAAAGTTTCATATTCTCCATGCAAGCATAAACCCTACTCCAGAGTTCCTGAATCACAAATACAGCTTGGGAACTACAAATGTATGAATTAAGAAATTTGCATTTAACAAGTAGAAAAATATACATTATTTTCAATTGTTTAGAACATTATCATAAATATTGACAATATACTTGGCAAGAAAGAAATTGTTAAGGAAATCTTACTATGGCATGGGGGTTAGAATTTGCTGGATTCATATTTTTTATTTTACATGTGCAGCTAGCGCGGAGAAAATGTAGATGCAGAGGCCCAAGAGCCTGTGTGGTTTAGGTGGAGACATGACTCATCAACCCATTCATTAGCCTGAGTAAGCAGACTATAGGTTAATCCAACAATGCTGTATTGTATATATTTTGCAATTAATGCTGCATTTGGCACATAAACAGGAACTGTGTACTTAGCATAGAATGAAATCCCAAGAACTTCATAAAGAACTCAATATTGACTCATAAACTCACAACTGTTAGATTCTTCATAGCAAAGCAAGACACAGCTCAGAGATGTGACTGTGAGACAGACCACTCCATACCTGCTTGACTTCACTTCTGTGTTGCTGTGGTCCCTGGAGAATCAGTGTTCCTCAACCCCCTTTCATTTTCTAACTGAAGAAGGTAATAACTTGCCTGGTTATAGTGATTTGAAAACTCAGACTAGTTTGGATAATTATATCATTTCTGAGCAAAGCTTTACATTCCTGCTGATACTATCCTTTATTCTAAACCAGGCGTCCTCAAACTACTGGCCGCAGGCCACATGCAGCCCTCCTAGAACATTTATCCCGCCCGCCAGGTGTTTTTGCTGCCGCTGCCTGTCCTGCTTAGCAGCTGACTCGTTCTGGGGCCTGCAGTCTGGCCCTCCAACAGTCTGAGGGACAGTGAACTGGCCCCCTGTTTAAAAAGTTTGAGGACCCCTGTAATCTAAACCAAGCCAAAATAAGTTTTTCTCTTTTTTTGGCTTATAATTTTTCTTCCATCTGAGTCTCCACAAATTCAAGAAATTGGTGTGAACAGGTTGTGTTCAGTGACTCAAATGCAATATTAGAAACAATCCTTTAAAATCCCATGCTGTGATATATACCATGGAAAACTATTCAGGCACAAAAAAGATGGTGACATCACATCTTTTCAACTGAGTGGAGTTGAAATACATTCTTCTCAGTAAACTGTCACAAGAATGGAAAAGCAAATATCCAAAGTACTCACTACTAATATGAAGCCAGTAGATGATCTAATTCATTCCCACTTAGGAGAAAACTCATTTCAATTTAAGTTGAGGGAAGAAGAAACCAGGGAGGGTTTGTGCTCCCACTGAATGGGCACAATGTCAGGGGTATA
>NW_003852476.1:341146-344807 GCF_000181295.1 Otolemur garnettii | reverse complement strand
AAAAGAAAAGAAACAAAAAACAACTCTCAGTTTAAAAGAAATCAAAATGAAAGCTACATAACATTTTATAGATTGGTGACAACTTAAATGTCCCTTAGCAATGTATAAATAAATTGTAACATGTCACATGATAGTTGAATAAAAGATGCATCTATAAATTTTAAAGCTAATAGTGAGCAAATAAACCAAATGGCAGATGACTTACGTAAATTTTCAAAACATCCAAAATAGTATTACTTATTTGTGAACATCTCATAGGTATTTATTAAGCATATAATAGTATGAAATTAAATGATGAACCCTAACTTCAGTGCAGTGGCTTCCTCTGGAAACAGAGGGGAATGGAGTGGGGGGTATATAAGATATTTCAACTGTGCAATGTTTTGTTTCTTTTATTTAAAAAAATTTAAGCAAATAGAGGGAGGTACACTGTTTTTTCCTCTTATTTTCTGTATGTTTCTATATGCTTAAAATATCCATGATTTTTTAAAATTAGGAATTAAATCCCTAAGTATCAAAATCTGTAATACAAAGAAGTCCAGAGGAAAATTTATAGCCTACAGTGAATTTATTGGTAAACAAAAAGAATTGAAAATAACTAAATTAAATGTCACAGGTTAGTCGGCAAAGAGTAAAATAAATCCAAAGTAAAAAGAGTAAGAATTATTCTAAAAGTACATTTGCAAGGTATTTTTTTTTTTTAACTAGTCAACAGTGTCATAAATGATGTTAGGTTCTGGAATGTCCATAAAAGTTAGCCCCTGTGTATCTTGACTGGTTTGGGGAAGGGTATTCAGAAAATCCTTATGTGGTTTTAACTAACTGAAATGATGGGGCAAGATAGAAGTAATTTATAAAATCATTTTAAAGGCAAATTTAACTATCAGACATACTTTGATTCATAGCCAGTTTTCCTTTATGTCTAATCTAAAATACGTATGTGTTGTATATTATTATATAATACAGAATTGTCTTAAACTTTAATAAATTAGCATTTTATAGATTTTTTTTAAATGAATTTAATATAAAACAAAATACATCAAAAAAAAGTGCTAAGTTGCCCAGTATAATTAAAAACTGTTAGAAGAAAAAAAAAAAAAAAAACTTACAGACCTGTGGCTTTCAAATTTTGGTCTCAGAATCCCTTTAGGCTTTAAAAATCTTTTGCTTTTGTTATTTCTGTTAATATTCAATGTGAAAGAAATTAAAACCAAGATAATTTTAAATGTTTACTATTTTAAAATAAGATAATAATGTTTTCATAAACTGTAACTTTGTTTTCCAAAACAAACAAAAAAAGATAAAATGAGAGGCATAGCAGGCGTCACATATTTGCAAATCTCTAGGAGTATCTGGCCTCAAAGAGGGCAGCTGCTTCTGCATCGGATCTGTTGGGATGTGTCTGTCGTCTGGGTTGAAGTATGTGAAGAAACTGTGGTCTCAGAGATATGTCCTTGGAAACAAAGGAGCCATTTCAAGTAATTGTGGACATTCTTTAACACGACAGGCACATTCAACAAAGAGTAGTTTCTTAAAGATTAATCATAATATGGAATTGAAACCATATTAACGAATTTTTGCACTCTGTTATATTAGTGGTTTCGTGCTGTGATTGTCTAGAAGATATTGGTTCACTGAGTTCTCAGATCATCCAAATGCACATCATACATAGCAAAAAAATCACATTCATTACTATCACTATCAATGTCATCAGAAAAGGCATGCTCAGGCGACCCTGATACTGTTTATACCAGGAGCCGCGGGGAACAGACATTAACTAGTACACCACCAGTTTGGAGCTGCTGCTTGAAACTTGCTGAGGCACAGACGTCAACGTGGAGAAAAAGGTAAATAGCATATGATTATGAAAATGGTTTTGACCTTGCAAAACTCCTGAAAAGTGTCTTGTGGATGCCCAGCAGTCTGCAGACCATACTTCTGAGAACCACTGAGGTAGATAATGTTTTGCAAAGTACAATCAAGAGAAAATAAGAGAAGCCGCATTAACCTCAGGAACAATGAAAGGGAAAAACACAATTTTTAAAATTCTAAGACTACATATGTAGTCAAATTTTTACTCAAGTAATTTATCTATATAATTATGTACACATTTATACATACAAATGAGTCTTAATAAGGTCATCTTGACAGACAGCTGAGGCTGGAGGTTGGAGTCCTGGCTCCCCTACTGAGTAGCTGGGCCATCTTAGGCAGTTATCTTTCTGTGTCTCAGTTTCCTCATGTGTAAAATGAAGATCATAAGGAAAGCATGCTCTTCCCAGAAATTGTAGCAAAGAGCGAATGAACTAATGTAGATGGTTGAAAACATCTCCCTGATGGGTTATACCACTGACGTAGGTGTCTGACAAGAGAACTCTTGACAATGAACATAAATGACCCAATTTCCTAGGAAAACAACAAAAATTCAGCCAAGCAGAGAAGAAAATCAACTAGTTTTAGAACAACGTGTACAGGGTGTCCTAGCCGTGCTCTGTGGATAAGGTGACCAGACAGTCCCGATTTTTAACAATTTGTCCTGGGTCCCACGGCATTTTTAAAAAGTCCTGATTTTTGGAAAGAATGCACGACAAGCTAGGGAACAGCAGGAGAACGGGAAGGGAATATATGGTTTTCGGCTGCCATGTAGCTATTTCACCAGGATATGAGTTTTATATTATTTTTGTTAATTTTATAATATTAAACTTTAATAATAACAAATAATTATTGAGAACTGATTATCGAGAACTGCTTATCAAGGTTTGCATTGTTGATCCGTTGTTAGAATTCGATCACCATTGTTTGGACTTAATGAACAATGGCATTTTTTGGCACTGGCAACCACGAAAACATTTTGTAACTGTCTCTCAGATGATACACATCGTACTGAGTGCTAGTACTAGTTAAACAAGTGATGTCAACACTTAACATCACAACAGTTATTCAGATAATTTAGGTAAGTAATTTATTAATTTATTTCATGAATTTAGCAGACAGTACTCATATTATTTATATTTTATAGTGGTGGCAAAAAGTCTAGTGAAAGTGACATTTATGACTTACAAGGTATCATTATTAAAAATATATATTGATAAGGAAAATGTTAAATCTTGGGCTACAGCAAAAATCATAATAGAGAACAAATGGTTAGAAATATTTCATCATTTTGAAACAAACCCTTGTTCCATACAATAATGCACTAAAAATTGTGGAATATGCACTGTCCTTACCAGGAACTAATGCTACAACTGAATGCATTTTTTCTACAGTAAATAAAGTGTGGACATCAGAAAAATCACAATTAAGTGTTGAGACTTTGAAAGTCATTTTATGTGTGAAATATAATTTAACAAATTCTTGTGAAAAATTTCATGACCTTTTAAACAATGACAGCAATCTACTAAAAAAATTCACTCAAATGAGAAATATGCCAAAGAATAAAATAATACTATACATAATTTTTAATGTATATTTGTAAATTGTACTTATGTTGAAATTTTAAAAAATGACAATACTATTTTTCTATTCTATGGAAATTTTTGTTGCTCCATATAGACCAAATTTTTAATTAAGAACCACCCCCCCCCCCACCACACTAAAACTTACCCGCGTTAATGTAGCTTAGACCATAAAGCGAAGCACTGAAAATGCTTAGACGAGCTCT
>NW_003852476.1:327007-341126 GCF_000181295.1 Otolemur garnettii | reverse complement strand
CCCCCCGTCAATGTTAAAGAATCCCCACTTTACCAATGTTAAAATCTGGTCACCTTATCCGTGGACCTCCCCATAGCTGTCCTGTGACCAGGCCACCTGCATAATGAGCTGTCTCTTATCTGCCCCCAGTCCAGGCGTGGTGTAGTGGTGGCAGCAAGAATCATCTGTTTAATTCCTCCTTGCCCTCAGTTCTCTGGGGGCCCAGCCAATGAATGGGGGGTCAAGGAAAAACAAGTCTCTACTTAAAGGAGGGTGTAAGTATAGCTTTCCTGTGGTGGTTGCTTCTTTCCCCATATATGCCATCTAGGGGGGCCTCTTGAGTGGCAGATGCCCATATGCAGTCTCTGTCTCAGGATGCAGGATAGGTGGGAAACCTCGCCCTGGCTAATCCGTGTGCACTGCACTGCTGCATGTGGCTGTGCACCGGCAGATCCCTCATGGCAGGGCGCAACACCTGCACTTTGCACAGTGCCACTGCCTCCAGGAGTCCGACCACTCTTCCCACACCAAACCTAAGGACACAGCACACTTCACAGCAATCCCCTCTCCCCCTTTGACACCTCTCTCCATCTTTTTAGGATCTTAAGTCTGCTCCCCAGCTACATGCTTTGTCCTGCCCTTCCAGGAGTCTTCTTCAAGCTGAGTAGTATTAGGGCTTCCAGCCTCAAGTGGATGGAGATGGCAAGGGGAGCCACTGGAGTCCTATCACAGGGCTCCCTCTTTGATGCTCCCTTCTCTAGAGATCTGTTTGTAATAAACTGGAAAAGGTGGGGATTGAGGGGCCACGCGTTTGGCTTTTCAGTATTCAGTGCAACTAAAGAACTGGGGATATTGAACCATGAGGGAAATGAAGTTAAGAGCACAGAGCTATGTTTGCACATCTCAACAGCCACTAAGTGTGAGTGGTAGAAGCTTTTCCTCAGTGATTCTGGAGTTGAGGAAGAAGGATCGATGGCTGGAAGTACCAGGGACGCAGCTTTTAATAATTTTTTACAAGAATCATCAACAACTACACCTGTCTCAAATTGGAACATGCAGTGATGTAAATTTTTTGCTACTTCAGAGGCAAAAGAATGTGTGTGGTGATGTTGAGCAAGGGGACACAAACTGACAGATTAGACTGCGTCCAAAGTCCCTTAAAATTTTTAATTCAAAGATAGAGAAGTTGAAAACCAACACAATTTGTACAATTATGCTGAGGAACCTAGCTCTGAATAGAAAAAAGTAGCAAGAAGAGGTTCAACACGGAAGGCAGGATTTGTTTCAGATGGCAAAGACCTGAGAACCTTCATAGCCAACAAGGAAAAAGGAAAAATGCTGGCAATATAATCTACCCTTCAGAGCAATTTCCCAACAATTTGCTAGAAGCAACCAGGTAAGGCCTGAGGTAGCCTGACTCCCCCAGCTGGTCATCACTGGATGGTAACAGCTTCTTGCCTACACGCCTTAGAAATAGTGTTGAGTGTTTGTGCTGAGATGAAAAGGAGGCATCACTTTAGATATTTCTCAAGTTCTAAAAGTGAATTTTACCCATGCACCCTTTCATTCATTCAAATATCTAACCATAGCTGTGCACTCTGGGAGGCCTAAGTGGGAAGATTGCCTGAGCTCAGGGGTTCCAGACGAGGCTGACCCAGAGTGAGACCTTGTCTCTAAAATAGCCAGACGTAAAAAATAAAAATTAAAAAAAAAAAAAAAAAAGGCGGCACCTGTGGCTCAAAGGAGTAGGGTGCCGGCCCCCATATACCAGAGGTGGTGGGTTCAAACCTAGCCTCAGCCAAAAACTGCACAAAAAAAAAAAAGCCAGGCGTTGTGATGGGCACCTGTATTCCCAGCTACTTGGGAGGCTGAGGCAAGAGAATCTGCTTAAGCTCAAGGGTTAGAGGTTGCTGTGAGCTGTTGACACTGTTGCACTCTACCGAGGGTGACATAATAAGACTGCCTCAAGATGGCTGTGACCTGAGGATGACTCTTGACAACACAGTTCCATCTGTGTCTACCTTCTCCATCAAAAACACAAAGTGACTAAAATTGTTTGCAGATGGAAAAAACTGATCTAACTGCACAATGCATAGTATGTGGAGTCACAGAACTTCCAAACCATTTCTTCACTGAAATGAGAACTCCCAGAAATTCTGGGACTTTTTCTTGATGACAAGGTCATTGAACGCATTGGCATGTACTCTTAACTTACACACTACGAGTAAGGGTGTAAATCTTGGCTCAACTAGCTCCGAATCAAATGTTTTCTGGGAATTATTTTTTAGAGCGCTTATGTCTCAGTTCCTAGAAGGTGTATGTTCTGGAAACAAAGAACAGATGTGCATAATGTACTTGTTAGTGCTGCCATGAGACGTGACCAGTTTGAAACTATACTTTCTAATTTGCATGTTGCTGACAACACAAATTTGAATCCCATAGACGAGTTTTCCAAGTTCTGACCTCTTAGAAGAACACTCAATGAGAGACCTATGAAATTTGTTCCAAATGAAACACATTTCAGCTTTGATGAATGCAGACAAGTTGAAAAACAGTTTCAGTTTGTATGTGGTCATCACGAGTACAATTTATTAGAGGAAAGCCCATTCAGTGTGGCTGTAAGTTTTGGTGTGGAGCAGCACATCTGGGCTACGTTAGCTGGTTTCAGCCATACCAGGGCAAAACCCCAAACACTGAACATGAGGACTGTGGTGTCAGTGCATCACTCGACCTTCAGTTTAGGGAGGCACTTACAGAGGCACACCCTGGACAATACCACTTTGTATTCAATAACTTTTTGCAAATATTGTACTTCTTGATAATCTCAGTTCAATGGGACACCAGGCAACAGGTAGTGAGAAAAGATCGCACTGACAAAAGTGGCTTTGAAGAAACAAGAACAAGGCATGTTCAATCATCGAATTGATGGCAAAGGCAAAATTGTCTGCAGGTGGTATTGGTATGGATCTCCTGTGTCTTGTCAATTGTTATTACCAGAAACTGAAAAAGACCAGAGTGTATAACCATTTCATAGGAGGCACAGACAGAGCTCATGAGAGGAGATGGTATTCAAGCCCTCTTTCATTCTGTTTCATGTTGGTCTTACAAAACACTTGCCAACAGCATAAAACAAATCATGAGAAGCCAGTGCATTTTCCGGACTTTTGTTAACATGTGCTATGCCATTATCTGGAGACCTCCGGTCATCCCCTCAAGCTTAGCTGAAGAGGAAGACCTTCTCAGAAGTGTAATACTGACTCATGTTATGGTGCATGAATCACAGGACAGTCTAACAAGGAAAGCAAACACTGTGTGCTGTTTTTCACCACTTTTCGATGTGAAAAATGTAACATTGCCTTACATGTTAAGTGTTCTGTTGAATATCACATTGAATAGCAGATGTCACCACCTCTTGGGATAAGCAACCTAATTTTATACATCATGTACAACGCAGCAGTGGTTTTGCCTAGTGTTTCATTTTTTGGAGCACCACCTAATTCAACAACGACATGTAATAAAATTTTTTTCTCTTCAAATTCTTGTTCCTTGAATTTTTCTGGGTAACATACATGAATTTAATGCAAACAATTCATAAATTTCCACCTCTAGCATAAATGGGTTAAGACTGAAACTTCAGTGGTATTTACCATTTAAAGCTAAGTTGGAAATCTGTACTTCTGAAGGTGCCAATAAGTGACTAGGAGCAAGTGCTAACCCCCAGGAAAGGCCTGACTGGCAGAAATTACGTGTGGTCCTTGAAGCTATTTGATAGCTGTTTAAGAACCACTAAACTGGCTCGGCGCCTATAGCTCAACAAGCTAAGGCACCAGCCAAGTACACCTAAGGTGGTGGGTTCGAATCCCCAGCCCGGACCCACCAAACAACAATGATGGCTGCAATCAAAAAATGGCCAGGTGTTGTGGCGGGCGCCTGTAGTCCCAGCTACTTGGGAGGCTGAGGCAGGTGACTCGCTTGAGCCCAGGAGTTGAGGTTGCTGTCAGCTGTAATGCCACGGCACTCTACCCAGGGGGACAGCTTGAGGCTCTGTAGCAAAAAAAAAAAAAAAAAAACCACTAAACTGTAACTGATATATTTGTTTAAATTTTCTGTATAATGTGAAAGACTCATGTTTAATACATGGGTGATTTATACCTTGAATCTTTTTTTTAAAGAATTATTTCCAAGCAAAATTTTATTATGGGGGTAGTACCTAATTTGTTCTGTGTTTAACATTCTTGGGCTTTATAACACTTAAATGATCAGACAAAATAATTATTTTCTACTTATTATGTGTAAGATGAGTTGCTATTTTTCTGATGCCCATTCTGATACTACTTTTCATGTCTAATATCTGTATGCCCAAATACATTCAATCTAAATCATTACTCTGTAAAATAAACAGTAAACCTAAAGGAGAGAGCTCCTTCGCACAGAGAGAGCTCTGTGCATTCACTGCTACCATCACTCGCATCACCACCCACCCCTGTCCTGTGCTCCTCCCCCTGCCTCCAATTCATGGAAAAACTGTCTTCCATGAATCCATTCCATGGGGTCACTGCCCTCGATGTTTGCCCTGTCTTTTATTTAACCCACAGCACTTGTGGACACAGTTTACATAGCATAGAACCAGAGAAGACCAGGAGCTTCAGCTAGAAAGGTTACACAAGCTATACAACCTATCTTATTATATAGCTGCAATTAATAGCCATGTTCTAAATTATGATCTGTAGTGATAATGAAATCTACTGAAGCTCAATGAAAATTAGGATAAGTCAAGTTCGAATAATAAGCATCCTTTTATTTGCTGACATCATTACAAAAACAGATTACATTAGCAACAAAAAGTGTTTTCTTGAGTTGAAGTCAGAGCAAATTACTCCCCAAAATGTTAAGTAAAACTGTGTACAACTTCAGTATTAAAATGTTAAATTTTACATTGTCTTTACCACTTTGATCTTCTGAACAATTTTATTGAGCAAAATAAGATAAAAGATTACATGTTTATCTTCAGGAATGTAAAGGTCTAATTATTCAAAGTTTTTATTATAAAACTAAACTCTGAAGATGTCTACAGAGTTGGCTTTTTTTTTTAAATTTTTCTCTCTTTAAATCAGTAGTCTAACAAGGATTAGAAAAGACAAAACTCTGTTCAGTGTTTCTGACAAAGTAGAAAGGGTGAAAACATAAATAAGGCTTTAATTTGGCAAAATATAATACAATGCCTTTTTCAACCTTGCATGAACATTTTCCAATTACTTCACTCTGTAAAAGATCAGAAAGAAATTCATTTTAAAACAAAGCAACAAAAGGCAACCAGAAGACATCTGTCAAATGCTGCAGGTACATATTTCATTTGATCTTGCATGGTGCTTTCACAACTAGGCTCAAACAGCTCATACAAATGGTAACCAAAACAAGAGAAAAAACTCAGAATTCAGAAGAAACAAGCCTTTAGGTGGATACTGTAAAATGTGAGCCAAATTTTATTAGAAAACATTTAAGAAAATAACATTAGGTATTCATTTTTTGTTAGTCCTGCTCAAGAGAATTAAAGCTAAGGTGAGTGAATAGCATTGGAAAGAGAAATTTATAACTCTCCACCTATGAATAAATGTCAGACACAGATTTTCCTTCTTGTTTTTTTTTTTTTTTTGAGACGGAGCCTCAAGCTATCCTCCTGGGTAGAGTGCCATGGCTTCACAGCTCAGAGCAACCTCCAACTCCTGGGCTCAAGCGAGTCTCCTGCCTCTGCCTCCCAAGTAGCTGGGACTACAGGCATCCGCCACAACGCCTGACCATTTTTTGGTTGCAGCCATCATTGTTGTTTGGCGGGCCCGGGCTGGGGATTCGAACCCGCCACCTTAGGTTTATGTGGCTGGCGCCTTAGCCGCTTGAGCCACAGGCGCCGAGCCCAGACACAGATTTTCTAAGGTCACATGAAGCTTTCCAAACCAGGTAAGATGACTAAAGAAATTATACTTCAAAAGTCATTAAACCAAAAGGAGTTAACCAAACACAGCATGTAAATTTTCATTTGGATCCTGCTTTGTCAAAAATAGCTAAAAGCCTTTATGGGTATAGCTATTAAATCTAAAAGTCTATTTTGGGTACTATTGGAGAACCTAAGTATAGGTTTAATATTGGATATTACAGAACCACTGTTTCATATTTTTGGATGTAATAATGGTGGTATGCATACGGTAAGATAATACCTTGTTCTTAAGAGAGGCATACTGACTGAAACTTATTGCTGAAACAGTTTAACATCAACAAAATATGTAATGACATACGGAAAGCAATAAAGCAGGTGAGTTAACAGGTGTTGAGTTATTCTTGCAACTTAGTGTGTGAAATTTTTCAAAATAAAAAGTTGAGAGGAAAAGAAACCGTTAAAAAAAGCAAAGTTATTTACTAGCTATGGTTTTCTCTGATTACAACAAGATTAACCTTCGATCAGCAAGTCTGGATAGCCCACTGGTATGTTAAACTCAACACATGACAGAAAATGAAAACCTGATCCATATGAAAGTCAAGTGTTAAGTATGGAAATAAAAGTGTTTTCCTCTGGAACAAAACGTTCGTATACATGCCCACATACACACACCCTCATCTCAACTTTTTCAGGTAACACTGTCAGTCTCTACAATTCACTTCTGACAAACTAAGCTTTAGGAAAAAGTCAGAATTGACTAAAGAAACTTGGAAGAGACTATGACCAAGGCATCATACAGAATGAGGAGCTAGGGAAATCATGACAAAGGGAATCAAGGTACAGATGCCTGAATTAAAGAGAAGAAAAACCCTGATGCCCTAAGGAGAAGCACAAGCCCTGGATCAGACAACCTTTTCTTATTTTTTTTGCTGCAGTTTGGCTGGGGCTGGGTTGGAACCCACCCTCGGTATATGGAGCCGGTGCCCTTCCCACTGGCATAGGCACGGCTCTAACCAGACCACCTTGATTTAAATCTCTGCTCACCCAGCTAGCAAGAGCCACGTGACCTGGGCAAACAAAAGAATCTCTCAGGTCTACTGTTAAACAGGAGTAATAACAGCAATAACACCTACCTACCATAATGCCCAGGATTGCTGTGAGATTAAATAAGTGCCAAATTAAATGAGCTTCAGAAGCGCAGGCACACCTGCCAAGTAGCAGCTGATAAAACTGCCTTCCTCCCTCCACTGGACTCCTCAAACTGGCTCTGAGGGAGGGAAATGCGGGAGAATGCAGTTTTCTGATTGGGTCAGAAATATACTAAGAAAGAAAGCAAATGTGAAACATTAAAGAAAGCAGTTACCTAGGAACAGTGTCCTATAAAACACCAGTATTGTCAGTCATGTCACTCAATCCCCCAAAGAAAGAGGGAGGATGGCAGCAGCCCACCCCCTTTCTGTGACGAATAGGAAGGGCAAATAAGAAAATGGCCAAGATTTCCGAAAGAATTAAGAAAGGTTCAGGTTTCCACAAATTAAAAATATAAAAGCTAAATAGGTCTACCCCACAACACTCAAAAATGCTAATACTGCAGAGGAGACAACAGCTGGAGAGGCCTGGTAAGCACTGCCAGCCAGTTAGACCCCACATGGGAGAGGGAGGGGCAGGAGGAGGAAGGAAGGGGAGAGTAAGAAACAGAGCAGGTGCCCGCTGGCCTGGCCAGGGGAAAGGGCCCTGGGACACCGAAAAGACAAGTGGGTGTCACCAACAAGCCAGGAGGGTCCCCCCCGACCGGCCGCACTCACACGGTCTTGTTGAGGAGACCAGTGGCCTGGGCCGGGCTGGGGCACCTCTCTCACAGGGTAAGGTGGCAGGAAGGGCCTGGGGAGGGGCCAACTCTGAGAGACCTTGTACAGGAAGAGGCAGCTGTCTCCGCCTCCGCCTTGGAGGGTGCCGGAGGAGTGTGGGGGGCACTCAAAAGTCAGGCCAGGGCACAGCTTCCCAGAGGCCGAAAGCCCTGGCCTGGCCCTGCAGTGGAGCCTGGCCTCCGCCCACAGGCGGGAGTGGAGGGGGCATGACAAAGTCGGTTGCTTTGTAGCAGGCAGAATGGCTCTACCTCCAAACCCTCAGGCACCATGGGGTCCAGATCCAATTTAGATCACTGAGCCCATCCCTACTCCTGTGAAGGCACTAGCACCCCTACCTGCTAATGAAACCCCAACCTCCCACAGGACAGCAGGCCTCCCCACGGGTGTGTAGCCAACGCCCAACCTTGCCCAGCCTCAGCTTCATGCTGCATCAGAGCCTCAGGCCCGAGCCTGTGCCCAAACTCTCCATTCCGACTAAAGCAGGAAACCCCACCCCTGAACATCAAGCTGACAAGGTAATTCTCCTCCTCCACCAAAAAGTAAATTCAGCTTGTTATTTCTAATCCTAGAAGCACCAACTATGGACCCTTTTTATTATTTTATTTTTTCCCTATTTTTCCATTCTATTTCTTTCTCAAGACAAAGAGAATTTTAATAATTATTTCAACCTTAATTTTTATTTTTAAAAATTTTATTGTTTCTTCTTCCACTTTTTGTTTTTTCTTTTTCCTTGACAATAAAGAATTTTACTAATTATAGGCCATCTTTTCCCCCTCTTTCTTCCTCTCTCTTCTATTGCTTTTTCCAAAGCAACAGAGGATTTCCATATTTCCATTAAATTTTTTTAACTTTCTCTTTTCTCTCTTTCTTTCCTTCCTTCCTTTCCTACTCTAATACAACAAAGAGGATTTTAATAAATAATTTTTTTTTTTTTGTAGTTTTGCCGGGGCTGGGTTTGAACCCACCACCTCTGGCATATGGGGTTGACGCCCTATTCCTTTGAGCCACAGGCGTCGCCCACTACAAAGAGGATTTTAATACAGTAAAAAAAATTTTTTTCTTCTCCCTTCCCTTTTTTCTCCTTCTTTTACTCTACTAAACTTTATAGGTGGTTGGGTGACACCTGCTTACCTGGCTAGTCCTGACACTTCCCTCTCATACAACACAGCCAGTACCTGGACACTTTGCCCTACCTAGGGACTTCATCTAGAAGCCCTGACTGTGCCCAGCCCTTAACCATCCTGGTTTAGAGGAAATCAGGCTGGGACTCAGTGGACCCTGCTCTGTGAAGCCCTTTGGCAAACTGTGAGCAGGAAGGGCCACTGAAGAAAATGGCAGCTTATTTATACTGACAGTGGCTTAGGAAAGTATTAAGATGCATATCCCAGGGCCTTTCAAACTAGTATCAGCCTACTGGATTTAGTATCTAAGCACCCCTAAAACCTTCTGACCACATGTCAGAAAAGCAAGCTACCACTTCACTTTACCAGGTACAGGAAGAGGTGTGGAGAGCTCTGCCCCCTCTGGGGCCTCTGAAACTCGTAACAGCCCACCGGAGCTGACAGCCAAGCAGTCCTAAAACCTGCTGAGTGACTGATGGGAACAAGGAGCTGCCACTTCATTTTGGCAAGTCCTAGAAGGCGTGTGGAGAGCTCTGTCTCCTGAGGCAGAAGGTGCCAATATCAGCCTGCCTGACTACATACCCAGACAGCCCTAAAGCCTGCTGAATGGCACTAAAGCTGGCAAACTGGTATGGCACTTGGTTGGCTCTGCACTCCAGGCTCTAACTGCCTCCTGTGAGCCAGCTAAGGGAGCCCAACCAGAATATCTCTCAACTATGACTTATGGACACCTCTATCCTCTTAGCTTCAGAATTAAAAAAATAAATAGAAAATACACATGGGGAAGAATCAGCAAAAGAACCCTGGCAACATGAAAATTCACAGCAGATCAACTTCCCCAAAACATTACATGGAGCAAGAGCTGAAGATACTATCCATAAAGAAATTCTTGAAATAACAGAAATGAGATTTAGAATATGGATGCAAATAAGATGAATGCAATGGAAAAGAAGGTGGGGGGGGGGTCCAAAAATTGTCTCAAGAAATTAGCAAAATTAAAAGCAAAGTCACCGAGCACCTGGACATAATTAGGAAGGATGTAATAGAGTTTAAAGAATTAAAAGAGGCAATCAAGGAGTTTCAAAATACAGTAGAGTCTCTGCAACAGATTAGAATATAGAGAGGAAATAATCTCAGAATTCAAAGATAAGACCTTTGAGTTAACCCAATCATTAAAAGAACAGAGCAGAGCAATTTCTTAGACATGGGACTACATGAGGTATACACACATATGAATAATCAGCAGCCCTACAGAGGAAAAAGAGTCCCCAAAGCATGAAAGCTATCGTTGAAGCTATCATAGTGGAAAATTTCCCAAGCACTGCCAGAGACTCAGATACACAGATACTAGACGGTTGCAGAACTCTAGAATGAGTCAATTCAAACAAAGCAGCTTCTAAACACACTGTAATTAACTTGGTTAAAGAAAAAAATGAAAGAGAAAATTCTAAAAGTAGGTCAGGCCTTAAGCCACGGCTGGGCTACAAGGGCAAAACCATTAGGGTGACAGCAGACTTTTCAGCAGAAACTTTAAAACCAGAAAAGAGTAGGCTCCCATGATCAATCCTGTTAAAAAAAAAAAAGACAACTTCCAGCCTAGGATTCTATATCCTGCTAAACTAAGTTTCCTATTTGATGGAGAAATCTTATCTTTTACTGACAAAAACACTGAGGAAATTTGTCAATACAAAATCAACTATGCAGGAAGTATTAAAACCAATACAATGGATTACCAGCAAAATAAGACACCTAGCCAAAAGCTTAGCTTTCACAATGGCCCAAGACAACAGTGCAACAAAATAAACAGAAATATCCACCCTAGTTATCTATTCTCTCAAAAACCATGAATGGCCTGAATTCCCCTTGAAGAGGTATAGGCTGGCTGACAGATAAAAAGGCATGAGCCACATGTATGGTGTCTTCAAGAAACACATATAACCTCTAAGAGCAAAACAAGAATCAGAGTGAAGGTTTGGAAAACAGTATTTCAGGTAAATGAAAATTAAAAGAAAGTGGGAGTTGGGTGGTGCCTCTGGCTCAAAGGAGTAGGGCATCAGCCCCATATACCAGAGGTGGTAGGTTCAAACCCAACCCTGGCCAAAAACTGCAAAAGAAAGAAAGTGGGAGTCACAATCCTATTTGGTGATACAACTGGCTTTAAAGCAATAAATGCAAAGAAAGACAAAGAAGGACACTAGACACTGGTCAAGAGAATAATACAAAAAGACAGTCTAATTCTAAATATTTATGCACCCAACTTATACTTCCCAGATTATAAAATGAAACCTATTTGGCCTAAACAATATGATATCCTATGACACCATAATACTAGGGACTTCAGCTCAGCACCTGTAGCTCAAGAGGCTAGGGTGCCAACCACATACACTGGAGCCAGTGGGTTCAAATCCAGCCCAGGCCCATCAAACAATGACAACTACAACCAAAAAAATAACTAGACATTGTGGTGGGTGCCTATAGTCTCAGCTACTTGGAAGGCTAGGGCAAGAGAATTGCTTGAGCCCAGGAGTTTGGAGGTTGCTGTGAGCTGTGAGGCCACGGCACTCTACCCAGGGTGATAGCTTGAGGCTCTGTCTCCAAAGGAAAATTAAAAAAAAAAAACAAAAACACTGGGGACTTCATAACCTACCGACTGAACTGGACAGAGCTTCCAAGCAGAAACTAAACAAAGAAACAACACACTTAAACATGACTATTTAACAAATGGGCTTGACAGATCTATCCATGCAACATTTTACCCCAATACTACTGAGCATACATTCTTCTCGACAGCTCATAGATCATTCTCCAAAATTGATCATTTCATAGGACACAAACCAAACCTCAACAAATTTAAAAGAACATAAATTACACCTTTTATCTTTATGGACCACAAATAAAAGTGGAAATCAACAGCAAGAGAAATCTTCATTCCTATACAGAGTCATAGATACTAAACCTCTTGCTGAACAACAGCTGACAGAAGGAGATATAAGAAAAAAATCATTATATTCCTTAAACAAACTGACAAGAAGCTACAAGCTAACAAAACCTGTGTAATATTACAAAAGCAGTCTTAAGAGGGAAAGATATCACTCTAAATGTCCACATCCAAAAACCAGAGTGCAAATCAGAAATCTAATGAATCATCTCAAGAAACTGGAAAAAGCAGAGCAATCCAATCCCAAACCAAGCAGAAGAAAAGAAATAACCAAAAGTCGATCAGAATTAAATGAAATCAAGAGCAAAAGAACCATTCAGAAGAAAAAGGTGGTTCTCTTAAAAGATAAATAAAATTGATGGTCCCTTGGTCAGACTAACTAGAAATAGAAGATCCCTAAGAACCTCAAATTAGAAATGAAAAGGGGGAAATAACAGATAACATGGAGATATAAAAGATCATCACTAAATAATTAAAAAAAACTCTATACCCAGAAATTAGAAAACACAGAGGAAATGAACCAATACCTGAAATCACACAATATCCCTAGACTTGACCAAGAAGAAATAGAATTCTTGAACAGACCAGCATCAAGCCCTGAAATTACTAACAACAAAAAAGCTTCCAATGAAAAATGTCCTGGCCAGACTGTTTCACATCTGCATTCTAGCAAACCTTCAAAGAGCTATAGTGTAGAACTTATTCCAAAACATTGAGAAAGAAGGAACCTTTCTAACTCCTTTTATGAAGCAAATATCACCCTGAGTCCCAAACCAGGAAAAGATCCAACAAAAACAGAAAATTACAGACCAATATAGTTAGTGAATACTAGTACAAAAATATTCAGTAAAATCCCAACAGAATACAGCTACATATTAAAAAAAATACATCACAACCAGGTGGGATTTATCCCAGGGACACAAAGCTAGTTCAAAATATGCAAATCCAGAAATGTAATTTACCACATAAACAGAAGCAAAAGCAAATTAACATATGATCCTCTCAACAGATGCAGAAAAGAAAATAGACAAGACAGGATATTTCTTGAACTGATTAAAGCTATCTATGACAAGCCCACACCCATTGTCATACTGACTGGAGTAAAACTGAAAGCATTTCTACTTGGAACTAGAACGAGACAAGGATGTCTACTATCACTACTACTAATCATCATAGCGCTAAAAGTCCTAGCCAATGCAATCAGGCAGGAGAAGGACATCAAGGGTATCCAAAAAGAGACAAAATAGGTCCAAGTCTCTCACTCTTTGCTGACGATATGATCTTATACTTAGAAAATCCCAGGACTCAAACTAGAGACTCCCAGAAGTCATAAAAAAATATAGTAACATCTCAATATATAAAATCAATGTCCACAAACCAGAAGCCTTCATATATACCAACAGCAGGCAAGCTGAGAACTAAATCAAAGTCACAATACCCTTCTCAATAGGCTTCAAAGAAAAAGAAATACCTTGGAATACACTTAACAAAAAATGTGAAAGACCTCTACAAAAAGAACTATGAAATTCTGAGAAAAGAAGTAACAGAAGACATTAACACATGGAAGAACATACCATGCTCGTGTCTGGGAAGAATCAACGTTAAAATGTCTATAATACCCAAGGTGATCTACAGATTCAATGCAATCCCCATGAAAACAAAAAGGTTATGCTTTGAAGAACTTGGAAAAACAGTTCTTCACTTCATATGGAACCAGAAAAGACCCCAAATAACCAAGGCAATTCTATAAAATATAAACAAATCTGCAAGTATCACTTTACCAGACTTCAGGTTATAAGTCTACAGTTATCAAAATAACATGGTACTAGCACAAAAACAGAGACATAGATCTCTGGAATGGAACAGAGAACGTAGAGATGAAATATCAGCATCTGATCTTTGATAAAGCAAACAAAAACATACACTGGGGAAAAGAACCTCTATTCAATAAACAGTGTTGAGAGAACTGGTTAGCCACATGTAGAAGACTGAAACTGGACTCATACCTCTTACCACTAACAAAAATTGACTCAGGCTAGATAAAACATTTAAATCTAAGATAAGAAACAATAAGAACCCTAGAGGAAAGTGTGGCAAAAACTCTTAATAATATTGACCTTGGGGTTCAGCGCCCATGGCTCAAGTGGCTAAGGCGCCAGCCACATACACCTAAGGTGGCGGGTTCAAATCCAGCCCAGGCCCGCCAAACAACAATGATGGCTGCAACCAAAAAATAGCCAGGTGTTGTGGCGGGCGCCTGTGGTCCCAGCTACTTGGGAGG
>NW_003852476.1:264770-326939 GCF_000181295.1 Otolemur garnettii | reverse complement strand
AAAAAAAAAAAAAAAAAAAAATTGACCTTGGGCAAGAATTTATGAGGAAGACCCCACTGGCAATGGAGCAACAACAAAAATAAATAAATGAGACCTCATCAAGTTAAAAAGCTTCTGCATAGCAAAGGACACAATCAACAAAGTAAACAGACAACCTTCAGAATGGGAGAAGACACTAGCATGTTACACATCAGACAAAGGGCTAGTGACCAGAATACGAAGAGAACTAAAGCAAATCAACAAGAGCAAACAACCCCATTAATCGCTGGGCAAGAAACATGAACAAAATCTTATCCCAAGAAGACAGATAAATGGCCAACAAGCACATAAAAAGTGTTCATTGTCTCTAATCATCAGACAAATGCAAAAGAACCACCTCAAGATGTCACCTAACCCCAGTGAGAATAACCTACATCAGGCATCCTCAAACTATGGCCAGCGGGCCACACTGGGTGTTTTTGCCGCTGCTGCCTGTCCTGCTTAGCAGCCAACTCATCCCGGGGCCCGAACTCCGGCCCGCCAACGATCTGAGGGACAGTGAACTGGCCCCCTGTTTAAAAAGTTTGAGGACCTGTGGCCTACATCATAAAGTCTCAAAGCTACACATGCTGACATGGGTGAGGAGAGAAGGGGAACAGTTTTCACTGTTGCTGGGAGCACGCTCTAGCAATCTTTTTGGAAAGAAGTATAGAGAATCCTCAAAGAGGTAAAAGTAAACCTGCCATTTGATCCCACAATCCCATTACTAGGTACCTATCCAGAAGGGGCAAAAAATCATTTTCCCATAAGGACAGTGGCACTTAAATGTTTATAACAACTCCATGCACAATTGCAAACATGTGAGAACAACCCAAGTGCCTATTAACCCCTGAATGGACTAATGGATGGTGCGATATGTATAGTATGGAGCACTATTCAGCCACACAAAGACCAGACACTTTGCATTATGGGCAGCGCCTGTGGCTCAAAAGGGTAGGGCACTGGTCCCATATGCCAGAGGTGGAGGGTTCAAACCCAGCCCAGGCCAAAAACGGAAAATAATAAAAAAAGGAAAAAGTACATACTCAGTACTAAGCTAAAACTAGGAGATCAAGAATTATAGGCCCACATGAGGAAAAACACAATAAAATTCAAGAAGTGGGGTAAGGGAAAAGGTTCTAATGGGTACAATACAGGAGCATCTGGCAACTTTCTGGGTGAAGGACTCAAATACAACTCTGACTTTACCTTACAAATGTGAACAGTATAACCTAATCATGTGTACCCTCATTTTAACCCGAAATAAAATATACATATGCATATATATATATGTAAAAAGCAATATAAGCTCTGTTGAAAAACTTAAAAAGTAAATTAAAATCAGCAATTAAAAATAATGTGTAATTTATATTTTCAATAATGCCAACACATTAATAAGCATAGTTTTAGACATGGCTCACTTGTTCTTCATTTCAGGCCTTAGCATACAGATGTATATATTCCGTGAATAGTTACATATTTACTCATATATGTATACGTATATGTGATACATAATCAGTTGATATTATTATATTCTTTATAAAATGTGGCATTTCCACTGAATATTATATTTTGTTTTATTAAAATTCTCTATAAAGCCAAAGTGCTGGAAATGATTTAGTTCTAAAATAAAAACTACCCAGTCTCCCATCACCAAAAAATAACTGTTACCACTAACACTTTGATTTGGAGGAGGCACATTTTTTTCTGTTGTATATGTATAAAATTGAGACAAATGGAAATAATGTTTTAAACTCTTTATATATTTTGCCAAATTGCTTTTAAGAAAGTTTGGTCTCATTTAAATTTACAGCATTAGTGAATGAGAACGTTTACCTAATGATATCCTCAGCAAGTTTATATATTCTATTTCTTCTAATGTTTGCTAATTTTATAATGAGAAATGATTGTGAATGTGATTTTTAAAAATATTTAGTGAAAATTTAAAAATGTTAATACTGTATACCAGGATTTAGAAAAACGAGATTAGTATTTATCATCTCATTTTTAAAAACAGCTTTCCCCCTTCCTGAATATGCACATCCAGCAGTGCCTACATGTAGAGAACACAATGAGCAAAAACAATGCTAATACTGACATTTAGGGGTATAAAAGAACTATGAGAAAATGCATTTACATGTAAAAAGGCACTGTCACTGTCAATAAGGACCATAAATGTTTAGGAAGGAAAAAAAAAATGTTAAAGAAATCCCTGAGATGCTGAAAAGAGAATGAGAGGTCTAAAAGGAAGGAGTAATAGATAATCTTATAATTATTTAAGCTCTCTAGAAATGAAGCCCTTTCCTTGTAATGGAAAGGCCTATTGACTAACTTTAGTGTATTTATCATATTTCATAGCTACTTTTAGTACTGTAGATGCAAAAGAAAAACATGTATTATTACTAGATCTAGCAATTAGGCAATCATTAATGATTTTAGCAAAAAATGATTTCACTAGACTGGCAGGAAGTGAAACCATTCTAGAGTGTGTAAAGAAATTAACAGCACGAAAAGTAGATACTCTCAAATAGTACACTAAAACATTAGAGTGATAACCTGAAGGATAAGCAAAGTTAAAGACAAATGCACGTTTTCAAGACTGAACAGAAGAACCTTTAAAGAGAGGAAGGTTGAAGTCATGGAAAGGAGAGATGGGAAAGTTGCCCCATGAAGCAGAAAGCTTCATGGGCAAGTGGGAAAATGTGCAGAAGCTTGCCACTAGGAAATTGGGAGAGATTAGCTTACCAAAGATAAACGATTACGATGACATATAATTACTTTTGCTGAGTTATGTTTAAAAAAAAAGGCTGGGTTTATTATCTGGAAAGTCTTTTTAAAGGTTAACTAAGTTGAGTTAGCTAGCATTTTAAAGAGCAGACTAGGCAGGCCAGAGGACAATTATTCTACGAAAGTGACACAGAATGTCCCAGTAACATCAAACTGAAGTCTATCTCAACTTTTCCAGGACACCTACCCTATTCCTGAGGTCTTTATATAGTCATCACAGTTTTAAATGTGGGTTTTAAAAGGGATAACCCAATGATCAGCTGCCCCTTTGGGTCTCCAGGACATCATGATAATTTTAGGGCAAAGAGCTCAAAAAAAAAAAAAAATCTATTTCCATGTATATATGAAATATTCCAATTACCATAGGCAGTGTGACTTGAGTCATTCATACAATGAACAAAACCCAGGTAATTAAAAAAAAAAAATCAAATTCACTACTTGGAATACACATCATTTTTAAATGCTACCAAATCTGAGCTTTCCAAGGTAATATAGGCAATAAAAGCTCAAAATGACTTGGTTAAAGATGTGTTTATTTACCCTCAAGTAAAACTCTCCATATTAAGAGTTAAAGAATGAATTTGTTACATTTCCTGCGATAAAAGCAAACTCAAATAAAACCCAGCTTCCAATTCAAAGAAACTGTGATGATTTGACTTTCAGGTCAGGAGTCTTTCTTACCTTATAAAAATGTTTGATCACTTTATTTTAGGAGGGAGGGAAGGAGGAAGAAAGGGAAGATTTTCCTTCAATTAAGATCAGAACTAACAGACCATTTGCAGGGATTATGGCAATAAACAAAACCCAAGTAGCCAATTTACAAGAGAGTCTGATTAAAAGATCAAATGAGGCAAAGGTAAAGGTTTTTCCCCCTCTAAGCTACAAGGCCTTCAAAATACATACAACATGGAAATAAAGATCCAAGAAAGCTAAAGTTTGTCATCTGGAAGTTCTGAGAGAGAGAAATAGGAAATACCTCCTCTAATGAAATCAAAGTATCCTTTCCTTCTTATATAATAAATATACCTTATATTCATATATAGACACACTATGTCCATTACCTATGACTAGACAGCAATACTTACCCAAGTCCTGGTAGTGTTCTTTTTCCTTCGTCAGCTGTTGGTTTACTGCCTGAAGCAGCTGCTGTAGCTGTGTTACAGTCTGGTTTAGACTTACAGACATTGTCTCCTTCTCAGAAGACTCCTGCAAAGAAGAGGAAAGTGATGAAAAACTCTGTACATAAGGAAAAGGAATTTGCAATCAAAACCAGAAAATACAAACCAAAAAAAAATAGGAACAACATGAAAATTAACAACAGCAAAAACCACACAGACATACTGTTTGCTAGTGAGCAGTATAAATTAGTTGGCACCAAAGAAAATTGTGTTGTAAATGTTGTCACTTAGCCACAGAGGAAAAAAATCTAGAATCTATGAATATCAGAAATAAATTTTTCCTTTCAGAGGAAAAAAAAAAAAAAAAAACTTGCCCAGAAAAGGAAAGCACATTCAAAAGGGTAAAAATAGTTAACATATATCAAGCTCTTATTAAGTGTCAGGCACCCCTGCTACCCACTACTTTAAATATCTCATATATTAACTAATTTATTCATTTCAATAACCCTACAAGATAGACAAGGTACGATTACCTGCACCTTCTACAAACCATATTCAGGGCAACTGAAGCACAGAATGGCTAAGGAATCTGCCCAGCTGTATGGCTACTAAGCGGCAGAGCCACAGTTCAAACACAGGCAGTCCAGCTGCAAAACCCACACTCTTAGCAGTGTACAACAACTCTCTCCACACAGCCTTAATATTAGTATGATGTCTCACTAAGCTGAAGTGGAAATAAACAGCAACAAAACACTGCCTTTTAGAGACAGGACATTTTGAAGAAAAGATTATCTTTAGTGCAGAGTACAGCAGAACTAACGGAAGCAACATTTCCTACTCAGAGGAGGATCTTACACACTGTTCTTCATAGTTTAGGGTTAAAGAAAATACATACTGTTTCTGAGGAAACATCACTATTCTCAATAACAGTCGTGTCTCCAGCAGCTTTTACTATCTTTGACTGGATAAGATCTAGTGACTGTTGGGCCTGGAAGGAAAGCAGTATAATTACTAAATAATACACCCAAGAAATAAACACACACAAAATGAGTGATTCTGTTACATATTTTGTAAAAGGTAAGTTCCTCCCGAAATACAATATAAAGTTATTTTCCAAAAATGAAAATAGCTTTATCCCTCTAGATCAGCAGTTCTCAACCTGTGGGTCACAACCCCTTTGTAACAATGAAAATACACTGCAGCATGGGAAGGTTGAGAACCACTGCTCTAGATGAAGATTATAAAATTACATGCTGCCTTACTAAAAAGTTCAAAGTATACAGAAGCTATATAAAGAAATTAATAACAGAGATAACAACAGCTGATACTTAGGTTAGTATTAAACTAGATTAGGAGTTAGCCAAATCTGGCCCACAGTCTGTTTTTATATAGCTCACAGTTAAGAATGGTTTTACTTTTTAAAAGGGCAATGTTAAAGAAATAAAGAATATTTGACAAAGACCAAATGTGGCCATGTAGCTATTTTTGAGCCCTAGTCCAGCTCCCTCACTATGCATATTATGCACTTGGAGAAAACTGGCTGAAAATTTTATATAAGTCGGTTTTAGTGTACATGCTGTTTCTTATCAGCCTGTTTTACAAAGTATTTTGTTAACCCTTTTTTTTTTTTTTGCAGTTTTTGGCCGGGGCTGGGTTTGAACCCACCACCTCCGCTCTGGCATATGGGGCTAGCGCCCTACTCCTCTGAGCCACAGGCACTGCCCTATTTTGTTAACTTGTTTTTAGCCAATATTCATGTGCCCTTTCAATGGAGTGTTGCACAGTACTTTTGTCACATAGATAAGGGGCAGTTAACTGTCACCTATCATTGCTATTTTAATGACCATAAATAACATGACATATCTTTGAGCACCAGTTTTACATCTTCAAAATGCTTTCTGAGAAACTACATTGCTAGACTAAAACTGCATGTTCTATATTCTGATAAGGTCAAAAATTAAAATCATGTATCAAAGTAAACTGACTGCTCAACCTTAAAGTGCATTATCTTATTAAAGTCTGGGTTCGACAACAAATTTCCTAAGTTCGTATGTTATCTGTAAGAAAATATAGCAGTTCTGGATCCCTAGACTTCCATGTAACAATAAGTTATAAACATAATTAATAAAAATATTTCTATTAATTTTTTAAAAAGATTCTATTTTTAAAATGAGATACTACATACCTTTAAAAATCTATTAGAATGCCAAGTATTAAAATGTTTGCTAGTACTCAATATTGGTGAGGGTACAGGAAAACAAGTACTCTGATACCATGTTAGGAGAAATATAAATCACTATTGAATTTTGGGATTCAATTTACGAAAACTATCAAAGTTTAAGATGTGCATACCCCGGTTCCTGCAATCCTCCCAAAGTTACTGGTTTTGTTAATGGGCGTATCTCCCATAAACACTATCATAGCTCTAAAGCAGCTTTGATATAAGCGTATGTGAATTTTACTAAAAATTTCAAGAAAGGAATTATATTTAATCTGTCAAACTAATGCAAAGAAATAAGAAATGTAGTCCTGAAAACCATCCATTTGCATATGAGATCTGGAAAATGTACTTGTACAAAGAAATAAATGAAGAGAAATTTCTGAAACCCAAAAATTTATACATCTTTTAGATTTTAGTTTTATACGAAAGACCAATAAAAATGTACTTTGTAAATGACTAGTCAAATCCCAATTTAAAAACTATATGGATACAATGAAATTTTAATGAGTAACTCTATTTAAACTTAAGAATCTTACTTTGTAATTTATAAAACAATAATATAAATGTGATGAAATAATAAAGTGGATTAATAATCATGGAAAAATGAACCAAAAAATTTAGTTCCAAACTTTAAAACACTTAAATTTATGAACAAGTTAATATAATGATGCAAAAGAATAAATCCAGAAATAGCAGCGCATTTGCTTAAAAACCAAGGCACAATACAGCCTCGTGATACTGCATCTGTAGGTCAAGCAATGTCATTACCTTATGCAAATCACCAGCTACCTTCTGTCTTTCACTTTGTTCAGTTCTAAGTTTTGTGCGTGTTTCATTTAACTGTGTCTTCAACTGTAAAAATAAAGGAACACCATTATTAGTTCAATTTGCATCCTTCTTTGATTATGCTGCTACCTCTAGGACTAAAGAATAAACAACACTGCTATCAGTCATGATGCACAGCAGGTCAGCCAACATGCTGCTCCTGATGTACAGAAGAGCTGAGCAGTGGGGCTTCCTACCTATGCAGCTCATCATAAGAAAAGCCACAGAAAGAAACTAGAGTTCACGGTGGAATACTACATTCGCAAAAACAAAGCCATCAAATTCCAGTAAAGTGCCATTTAAAAGTATTCCTATTTATATATAGTAGTTACTGAAATTATTCCAAATTTACAGGCAAACAGATACTTTGTCTACTTGTTTTTAAACGCTTTCTTCATCTATACATGTCAATTAAAAAGAGTCAACTATGTAATATTTTGAAAGATATTAAATGAAAGACTACAAATCCAGCAAAATAAAAACTCCCAAAATTTTACATGTTCACCATCCTTTAAAATTTCACTAAAGAGAGCAGTGCAAGACTACACTGGCCTAAAATATACCAATAAAAAATGTTTTAAGATACACTTCTCAATAAACAACTTGTCAGACAAGAACAATTATAAAATTCCATAAAACTCTAGTGCCAATACACAAAGCTTCTTCTCTTGACAACTCATCAGATTTAACATGAACAAGGGAAATGGGGTATACTTCCCAAAAAATAACTCTCATTATTATACATTCAACAAATTATTTCTGCTTCCCACTCATAGGCATAACTTTCCAAACAGTTCTGTAGACTCCAAAGGGGAAAACATAAGACAGTAACATTTAAAATTGGAGGGAGAATTAATAGGGGACATTCCACTTGGAAAATTTATCAGAATTCCATTTAAATATGCAAATCATTTTTACTACTCTTAACTGAGTTTTAATACTCTATGTCAGATAAATTAACCTTTTGGCTCAAGAACACAAAGTACAGATAAAGCAAACAAAATTATTCTATCTTAAAATGTGGCAAACAGTTATCCTTCCTGAGCAAAAACTAAAATAAAGATTCGAAATTCAAGATCAAAATATAAAAAGCAAACACCATTCAAAATGGTCTCTTGACAGAAGCAGAAGGGCAAGAAATACAAACGGCAATCAGGCTGAATGGAGATGCATTCACAGTCCTTAATGTCTGATGTTACTGTTGAGTTGGCCACTGAGCACAAAAGTTAAAAAGAAAAATCCACAACTAGTTCGAAATGATTTTTTAAAAACAATCAAAGGGTAAGGGCTTGCACCCAAGGTATATAATCATCCTAATCTGTGTAATGTATAGCAACCACATGTATAAAACTAGTCTTATATTGCAGTGGAAATGAGTTCAATTAAAGAAAGACATTAATAAATCAGGTTTTAAAAATAAATGAATGAATGAATTGAGGTGTAGGGGGTGTGTGTGTGAATGAATGTGTCTAGGGTTCTGTGTGTGTACAGACTGAGCATCCCTAATGGGAAAATCTGAAATCCAAAAACCTGAAACTTCTTAAGTGCTGACATGATGCTCAAAGGAAACATTCACTGGAGCATTTCTGACTTGGGATTTTCAGATAAACAATGCTGAACCACTAAACATATAACGCAAATATTCCAAAATCTAAAAAAATCCAAAACTTTTCTGGTTCTGAGCATTTTGGACGAGGAACACATAACCACTATTTCACACAGCCCTACTCTGACGACTAATTCCCATAAAACACTGGCATAGCACAGAAGACCAACCACAAATGAATGCGTTAAGAACTTTTCTTTAGTACATACAGCAGTGCTAATGAGAAAATTCCAAGCTGAGCACAGTTAACTTTGGATAAGGAGAAAATTTACTGTAATCTTTTGAGAGCTTATTCAGGTATTTTTAAAAGATCTAATCCTGTGCTGTAGCAAATTTTAATTCACAGTTAGATATGAATGAAACAGAGAAGATAGCCATCCCTGTCCAATAGCTAAATCTGTCACAGTGTACATGTCTGGAAAACCTAAAAATCAGAAAACAGGGTACTATATGTCTTAAGACATTTAGCTAACTTTAGTTATCTCGAAATCTGTGCTCTTAGTAATATGTTAATAAAAAATTTTACAAGTTTGATATTTGTAATTTATAGAAACACCCATTAAAAATTAGAAGCTTGATTTAGATGACTGTCCTGGAACGAAATGAAGACTGTGTATCTTTAACCTTCTATAACTCCCAAGTTAGATACTAAGAGGCCCAGATAGTCTGCAAAGAGAATCTTCATAACACAGCTAATCTTTGCTGTTTCTTTATTCATTGAAAACAGTGCTGCTTGAGAAACTGGTTTTACTAAACATGAAAAATTTTGAAAAAGATTTGGAAGCCAAACATGCCATTGTTAGAAGCTAAGAAAAGAAGGATCATAGGCATCAGCAAAGAAGATCATCTTTGGAGTCATCAGAATATAAAGATTATCTGAAACTTACAAAAATGCCAAGCTAAAGATGTTAGCAAGGAAAAAAAAGTTTGGATGGTTTCTCCACATGTCACCACAAGTGCTTTCACAGCCTACTTGATACCCAGTGGAGGACAAGCTTCTTACCAAATTTAGCTCTTCATTCTGTCTTACTGCTTCAGAATATGAATCATCAAGTTTTTTCTGCAATTCAGTCAACAGATCTTTCAGCTGCAATGAAGTTTAGAGTTTAAGATTGATCTCCTTATGATATCCCATGTTTTGTATGCTACTTGGAAGCTCTGCCACAAACAACTTAAACTGAAATACTGTTTTAAACTTAATTTGAACTGAGACGCCAAGTGTTTAAAAATTTTGTTGTAAGTACCTCTCTGACTTCTGTAACATAGGTAGATCGTTCAATTTCTGCCTTCTCTAGTTCCATCTCCAAATGTTCTCGTTCTTTTCTTAACTAGTAATGCAAGAAGGAAAAGTTAACACATTTATAAGACTTTCTTTTATGATGTTTCCCCACAACAAGTCATGACACTTAACAATATAAAATGATATCAACTCAAACACCACCCAAGATATTAAAAGCATAACTATTTTTGTTTTGTCTTGAGACAGAGTTTCACTCTGTCACCCTGCGTAGAGTACTTGTGGTATCATAGCTCACAGTAACCTCAAACTCTTGGGTTAGAGTGATCTCTTGCCTCAGCCTCCCAAGAAGCTGGGACTGCAGGTGCCTGCCAGTTCTTCTATTTTTTCTTTCTTTCTTTCTTTTTTTTTTAGGTAGAGACAGGGTCTCACTCTTGCTCAGGTTGGTCTTGAACTCCTGAGTTCAAGCGATCCACCTGTCTTGGCCTTCTAAAGTGCTAGGATTATAGGTGTGAGCCACCATGCCTAGCCTAAAAGCACAACTATTATCATCAGAAAAAAGTAATCTTAAAAGATCTTCAGATAATTCTTAAAGCTAAAGATGACTCCACAGTTAGCAAGTCAAATGATCAAATAACATACATTTTCAATATCCTTATTTTCTCTTCTTAATTGCTCTAGCTCTTGTTCTGAAGATATAAATGATGACTGCATCTGAAATGTGAAACAATTACATGACTAAGTAAATTACCAAGAAGATAGTCTCTACCTTGTGGCATAATAAATTAAAAGACACTTTAGAAATTTTGAAATGCATCTTATTTAAAGCCACACTGAATTTTTAAAAGACCCTAAACACGAGTCTCATTTAACTTCACTTAGATTGTGGTCAAAACCTACTACAGTTGGCCCATCTAAAAGTGCTTAATTTTTTATTAGCAATGAACAGAAAATCTGCTGTATTTAACACCCAGATGCATTAACACTGAGTACCATTAGCATCTCTAAATTCTGTACATGTTGGCTCAAGAAAATAAGAGATGGTACTCTGTACCACACCCAAGAAATGGGAGAAAAATTAAGGTTGCAAAGTAGCTCTCATGTGCCATGAATAGAAGAGTGACTTAAAATTTCTTCTTAAATTCTATAGCTTGAGTTAAATACCAATATTTTATAACTAATTTTTTTAAATTTCAAACTATTAAGGGGGTACAACTGTTTTAAGGTGCATGAATCACTTTTGTAATGCTTGAGTCCCTGCTATGGGTGTGCCCATCACCCAAATAGTGTTCACTGAACCCATTAGGTAAGTTTCTGTCCCTCCCTTCTGCATGATTTCCACTGAGTTTTACTTCCCTCTGTGCTCACCAGTCAGTTCCAATTAAATAGTGAGTACATATAGGGCGGCACCTGTGGCTCAAAAGGGTAGGGCGCTGGCCCCATATGCCGGAGGTGGCAGGTTCAAACCCAGCCCAGGCCAAAAAAAATAAAAATAAAAATAAAAATAAAAAGTGAGTACATGTGGTGTTTGTTTTTCTTCAAAGAATGGTCTCCAGTTCTATCCAGATTGTTGCAAAAGGTATTAATTCATCTTTCTTATAGCTGAGTAGTAAGTACTCATGGTATACATGTTAATCCACTTATGAATTAAGAAGCATATAACTAATTTTGAACCCAGAATTCTTCACCACATGATATTACATAGTAGTTCTATAACTAGCATTTTACATTCTATTTCCTTACCCTTTAGTCATACTCTAAAAACCAGTTATTTTTCAAACTTGGGTGGCATCACCCAAATGGGCCCTTAAAGGGCTCATTAAAACAAACATTGCTGTCTCTACTATCCTGCCATGTTTCAGATTCTGTAGCTGGATTCTGAACCACTGATCTGAGGTTTTCCTCAGTAAATACCTGTTTAATAGTCTTTTGTGATTCATCGACCTTAACTTTCCATTTATTTTCTTCTTGTTCCACACTTCTCTGTAGCTTCTGTAAAATTCCTTCCTACAGACAAAAGTATAGCTGCTTTAAAAAATTCATGTTCTAATGAGAAGACAAACTAGGCAAAGAAGGAAAGTTAATGATTTAAAAATAAAATACAAATGTAGATTAAAAATCATTTCCTACTGTTTCTGCAAGGACAGATTTGTATTTTTCACACTCGAGCTGTAACAATGTGTGCATTTCATCAGCTTCTTTCAACTTGTGCTCTAGAACCTACAAAAAATGAAATAAAGAGAAATTCTGTAATTTTATCAGAAAGTTGTGTGGTTCAAACTTGTTTCAGTAGTTAATGCTATATTATGATAAATGCTTTCTAACTGTTTTATAATAAAATACTATCTTTCAACCTTTCTAAGTAGCAATGAAGTTTAGTAACCTTTTTGATCACTTGTTTTTACTAATAGAACAAGTCTGCTTACTACAAAACATATTAAACAATTTAGAATAAATAGGCTTGATATTCTTCAGCCAGGTGGTAAAAATCAGAGCACATCCACATGTGGAGTTAAGGTCACAAGGCCTATGCTAAACACATGGGTTGGGGAATTTTATTCATGCCACTTAAGATATCATAAAACAGTAATATTAAAACCCTCCAATTTTGGCTCAGTGCCTGTGGCTCAAGTGGCTAAGGCACCAGCCACATACACCTAAGGTGGAGGGTTCAAATCCAGACTGGGCCCACCAAACAACAATGACGGCCGCAACCAAAAAATAGCCAGGTGTTGTGGAGGGCGCCTGTGGTCCCAGCTACTTGGGAGGCTGAGGCAGAAGACTTGCTTGAGCCCAGGAGCTAGAGGTTGCTGTGAGCTGTGATGCCACAGCACTCTACCCAGGGGGACAGCTTGAGGCTCTGTTTCAAAAAAAAAAAAAAGAACCTCCAATTTTAGTAGCTAAGAATAAAAACCAATCCAGTTTCTGAATACCTCTAAGGATATATTTGGTGATGCCACAGTAAACCAGTGAGATTACACCTATCTCAAGTGATCTTTACTTTTTAAACCTAGGCTAAGAAGTAAGGGATAATTAAGTATCCAGTTTAAAAACAAGTAAGATACACAAGTTAAAGAAATGGCAGTTTTGTACACAAATCAAATGCAAGACGACTTTTCCAGCAAAGTTTATACAAAATGAAATCCCCTTAACACTTTCTCAAAAGATCACTATTCCACTAATAATACATCCTTTGTCTTGCCCATGTTTACAATATAAACCATTCACTTCTTGAACTAACCTCAACCTCCTCTGAACCTGAAGTTCCAGCCACACATTCTCTTGCCTTCTTTTCAAATCCATGCAACCATTCACTATAACTCTGTGGGGGCGAAAAGTCATAATCAATTTCTAAAAAATATCTAAATGAAATAGATTAAACACTTAAAATAACCAAATTAGACAATTATGAAAGAAACCTACATAAACACCACCCAGTTACAAATTTCGAACACTAACATAACTCTTACATAAGTTGAACATAACCCTGACTTGAAAATAAATACTAAAAATATACCTATTTTGTGTTACCATCAAAATAATATCCTGACCAAAAATATCTACAACTCAATTTTGGAATTTCAGGTAGAAAACTGGGCTCAAATATGGCTTCTATAACTTACTAGCTTTAAAATCAATAAATTCAATCCTTAAAACACAGAAAATCCAGAATGAGTAATCTATCAAAAAATTTTTTTCAGGCTAGGTGCAATGGCTTATCTCTATACTCCTAGTACTTCCAGAAGCCAATACAGAAGGATCACCTGAGCCCAGGAACTTGAGACCAGCCATATAGCAAGACTCCCTCCTTACAAGAAACAGGAAAGTTTGCCAGGTATGATGGCAGGCACCTATAGGCCAAGCCACTTGGGATCTGAGGCAGGACTGCTTGACACAGGAGTTCGAGGTTGCCATAAGCTATGATCATGCCACTTCACACACTTGCCCAAGCAAAAGTGCCTGTGTTTAAAAAAACAAACAAAAAACTTCCACTTTTTAAAGTAAAACAGTTCTCAAAAATGACATATTTTGAATTCATAAAATGAAATTTCAACTGAAGATGTTATATTTGAAGGATTTCAAGTTCTCTGAAGGTACTCCAGGGATTCTGAAAATATTTTATTCAAATTAAGAAATATATATTATGAAGAATTTTTTTAAATCATGAGAAATGATAAGCATACACAAATACTTATTTCAATCCAACAAAAACTTAATTTGTGCTGACATGCTAGCGGATATAAATAATGCATCTATTCCAGGTTTAGCAATTACTCAATTTTAGATTAAATATTCTAAATTATAGATGCTTATCTAAACTTTGAACTCTGAGAATATCAGATACTAATTGTTAAAACCAAATTTCTTCTTATTCTTTGTAAGTCTTTGGTTTAGTAAAATTTAGGGAAATTCACTTATAAAATTTCTATGAACTGCTATAATATAAAAGTTTTATTTAAGGAGTGGAATCAGTGTTATCTATGATAAACTATCAAATAAGAACAAAAAAGTAGATGCTGAAATCACTCATAGTATAATACCTTTAATACCAAATTATTTTTTATAAAGTCTCCAATTAACATTCTGACATTACAAATTTGAATGAAGACTAAACATATCCTACTAAAATTCTATGTAACAGCTTCAAATATGGGGACCCAACATAAATTAAAATCAGGTAAAAAAGTGATTTAGTTGCTTAAAATTTGTAAGTCTCCCTCTACGTCATATAGTTGAGATCTGCTAAACAATGGCAAACAGTAAAAAAAAATTCATTTCATGTACAAAACCTTTCTATTTATTATGTTAATTCACCTTAACATTAATGAAGCTTCTTGCATTATTACTTAAGGTAAATATTATCCTCCATATCTTTAAAAACCTAAAATGCTATAGAAAGTTTAATGTATTTCTTAAATAGAGACATGCAGAAATACTCAACTTTCAACAGTTATATGAATAAAGGGCAAATATTATCTATGTCTTATGGATAATAAGCCATGAGTTAAAGAACATGTAACGTTCTTTACACATACAGCATAACCTCTGTATGCTGACCACCCGAAGGACTATAACAAACTAGTCAATATGTGGAGGTGGCCAAGATAAAGAACTAGGCCTAGGCCTACTGTACTGACATATACAGCTGCTGCAAGTCTGATCTATGGAAATTAAAAATTAGGTCAACTTAAGGAGGTAGTCAACTATGGAGGTTCTATTATTATTTATAGTGTCAAAAAGATTTGGTGACTGAGGGCAAGAAGTGTTACGGCTAAGAATGAGTTTGGTGGATATGCTAATTACTCTGATCTGATCACTACACAGTACGTGTATTGAAGTATCACAATGCACCTAATGTTTGCATCCCCAAACCTGTGCTGAGAGCCAGTTTGTGGACTGTTAGGAAAACAGCCGGAATAGCCAGAGGTTAAGGGGTCAGTGAGTTGAATGAGGAAGCGATTGAAGCTTCTTCTGTACTTACAGCCACTTCCTGTTATTTGCATCATCTCCTGAGCTCCACCTCCTGTCAGATCAGAGGCATTAGATTCTCATAGGCACAGGAACCCTACTGTATGTAAACTGTATATGTGAGGGATCTAGGCAGTATGCTAGTGCTAAACTTTAAACTCTGAAAAAAAAAAAAAAAAACCACCCTGATGACATGAGGTGGAGCTGAGGTGGTAATGCCAGCTCTGGGGAGCAGCTACAAATACAGATGATCAGTAGCAGAAAATCTGACTGCACAGAGACCAAAATAAATCAGCTGCTTGCAGGCTCATATCAAACCCACCCGTCCCCCAACTGTGGAAAGACTGTCTTTCATGAAATCAGTCCCTGGTGCAAAACAGGTTGGAGACTGCTGCCTTAAATCTTATATATACAATTGTCAATTTGAAAAATAAAACTAAATTATTTTTAAAGAATAAATTTGTTACATTAAAAAAATCCTACACAATCTTTGAAGAAGGGAAATTATTAGTCATTAACTCATGGCTCAAAGAAACCTGCTAAATAAAAACATCCCCAAATCTTATTACCATTAATAAAATATACAGTAGAAACAAAAATAGGTTTGGCCACAAAGGAAAAAACATGAAATATTTTAATAAAACCCCTTCTCTCAAGTTCAACATAAGCAGTCTATGTTTACCCAGTGAAATGAAAGACATTTATTCAGTTCAACTCAAAGTGATAAAGATCTACTAAACTGATCAAACTTGAATGCATTCTCAATAATTACAATAGAAAACAAAATAATCTTCTCTCCCTCCTTAAATGTAGGCTGTATGTGTATATATATATAATCTAGGAGTGCAAGTAGTTCACTACTACACATCAAATCAGCCATTAAGTTTACTCACACCACCTCCAGCACTCAAACCCAGAGGAGCTGGAGTTCCTTGGGGAGACAGCTGATCCCAAGCAAGGAGCAGGAATTGTGTCTGATCAATGAGGACCATTCTGTCATACCACAAAACATAGACGCTCTCACAGGTTAGCTACACTATATCCAAAGGACTTGGTAACCAGCCTAAATAAGCTCCAAGGAGCCAAAGGAAGACAAGCAGACATTAAAGATCTCCTGATGAAAGTGCATAGTGTCTCCTCATGAAGTGGGCTTGCCCTCACTCTACCTTACCCTCAAAGTACTAAACCTGAATCTGGTCAGGACTCTACTGACTAGGAATTTATGTGATACTCAAAGGATATAGGAACACGCTGACACCACAGAGATGCAGTCAACTAAATCCAAACTGTGGAAAAGTGGACAGGAGAGCACCAGATTTATTACATAAGAAGTGAAATAAAAATACCTAAGAGACATCCTAAGTAAATCAGTCACATGTTGACTTTATTTGGGTCCTGATTAGAAGCAACTACAATAAGTTATTATTTAATTAAAATATAAGACAAGTTATATTGGAAAAATGCAAGCAGACCAGATGCACAAAATTAAAGATGTACTATAGTATTTAATGTGATAATAGTATTTCTTAAAGAGATGTTCATCCTTTAGAAGTCAGTACCAAAATAGTTACAGACAAAATGCTCAAACATCCTTCAAAATAGTATAGGTAATGCAGGATAGGAAGTAAAACAAGCTTGTTTATATACTGATGCCAGCCATGTTCTGATGTCTGATGAAGTTAAGATAGTGGGTATACTGGGCTTCATTATGCTAATCTTTCTGCTTTTGAAGTTTTCCATTAAAATAAAAAAAGACCTACACATTATTTTAGGAAATTCACATGCACTCTCATCAACTTTCTCTGCCCTTGAATATTTAATGTATTAATTCTCTGATCCAAGGTAAATTCTCTCTCCCACTTAAAGCATGTATGACCTCAAGTAAAGCAAGATATTCAACATTAACTGCAAGACTCTGGCTTTAAGAAATGAGCAAATGGGCACATCTCTTAGGTGCGGCACAACTACCCCAGGGACTTTACCTAACAAAAGCAAACATTGTAACTAATCATTTGTACATTCATATTAACTTGAAATAAAAACAAAAAATAAATTAATATATGGTCAACATTTTGAGCTTTTAAATGTAAAAAGGCTGGTTCATAGCATCAAATACATAAAAAAATGTTGCTTGAACTAAGATGTAACTTCTCAAAATTCAGTTCTATTTTGAAAAAGCCATTAAGAACATTGTAGTACTGGTTTTATTAAACTTTAGAAATATTTCTTACCCAAATATGATGAGTATAAGTAAATATAAATAGTATGTCTCATATGTAACTTTTATAGAATACAACTAAAGTATCAGATAAATAAATAGAAATGCATCTTGAACCATATTATTGTCTTAAATTCTCAAAAGCACCCTAGGTTAATAACAAGATTAGAATTAGTACACTATTGAAATGGTGCAAATGTTGTTGTTAAAAAATAATAAATTAGTCTTACCAAATTAGAAGGGACAGACACCGTGGGAAATAACTTTTTGAGAACTTCTTTAGCCTCCAACTCAACAGCTTCCACATGTTGTTGTCTTTCCTAAAGCAGAAGATAAATCAACCTTCTAAAATTACAGAATATTTAGAAAAGGATATTATCTTTTAAGTTCAAAGGGAAGAAAAGGTTTTAAAAATTATTTTAGTACTGAAAAATGTTTAACTCTCCCATTTTAAGATATCAAAATGCTTCCATAAGAAAAAAATCTGCTGTATCTCTAAAACATCCTAAATAGCAAATCATGTCTCAGCAGTAACTGACAATGCAGACATTCTCCTTGGCACTGGAGATCAACTGACTTGCTTCTCCAGGAATAATTCAAAACACACAGACACACACAAAAAAACATTTCTTACAGCTATAATTTTATAAACTGACAATACTTAAAAACGTTGCTCAGATGCATCCAACTGAGGCTTACTGGCTGGTAAATCTCTAAAGAAAAAAAAAAAAACCAGCATCATTCATGGACTAGGACTATATTGTCATGAGATTAAAATGGCAACTTTCAATTCCAGCTTCAAGGTTAAGTGAAGCTATCTAGTCTAAACGAAGTAAAAAAGAACAATCAAAATTTGATGAGTAACAGAAATAGAAAAAAAAAAAAAAAGGAAAAGCTGATGGCTTATTACATCACTAATGCTAAGCATTAATAAGACTAATTCTGACACTTGTACATGGACTCTATAAGCTACAAATTTGAAGACATGTTATAAAGTAAGTGTAAATTTTCTGGGTTTTAAGTTCCAGTATAAGGTATCAGTCATAAGCTAAAAACCATGGTTTGTCAAAATTAGGGCGATGACTTGATCACATGCAAAAAACCCCAAATCTAATATTCAAACTATCTTCTCAAAATAAAAAATGACACCTATGAAAAATATAAGCCAGGCCAAGAAAATCATCTGAAAACAACATTCAAAGTTCAACAAGTGACAAGAAGGCAAGCAAGCCAGCAACATCTCAGCCATATTTTCCCCCACGGTTTTAGGTCTGACTTTTGAAATCTATTACTGATTCAAGGTAAATATATATTTTAATTTAAGAAAATCTCATCACATGAAAATCTAAATCTACCCAATTAAAAAGCTAGAGATTTCAACATTTATTAAAAAAATCTGTTAACTAAGGATTAGTGGCAGCAATTTTAAAATAGATGTTTTAATGAGGTATTTTCAATAATTCAATGAAGTCTACTAATTTTCAGGAATACATTTAACTGCATAAAATGAGGTATATTCATTCAATGAAAATAATTAGATTTCAGAGACATTAAGAGGTCACTTTTATTATTTGACCAAGAAGTGCTAGAATAATTTTTAAAGGAAATCAATAAGAAACAGATATTATGAAACAGAAGCTTTTAAAAACTTCCTCAGGAAAAAAATAGTAACTAAAGGAAGTGTCTAACTCATAATCAAGATCCACAAAGATGAAAAGTTACTTTCTTCCTGTACTAATAATTTTAGTTAAAACGTTTTCATTTGTTATACTAGTTTGGCCACAGACACCAGTTTCCATTCCACTTTAATACCTGAAAAAATCTAATATTGAAAACTGCATTACTGTAATTCTCTTCCTATCTTTATCTAAGTGAAATGTACAGGGTGGACAAAGTCCATGTACAATCTAAATAGTCAACCATTTTAAACTGCGCACAAACTCTATGCCACCTTGCATAAAGTGTCTTTAAAGCAAACCTGTCATTTATAGGGGCTTAAGGGTATTTACTATTTAAAAAAATAAAATAATTAAAAACAAGACTAGGAAGGTAGTATGTCATCATCCTCTATCACGTTTTAGGTGAGTTGACTTTTACTTACTTCTAGCATCTAAAGCACTAAGTGTTTTATATTGTTCCTTCTCCTTACAGCACAATTTGTGGCACTGGGTCAATGAGTAATCACTTTATACCTGCACTATTTAAAGACTGTCTAAATACCACTGAAATGTAGATGACTGAATTCTATTCTCAGTAAATCTTTACCTATATGATAAGGCAGCAGGCACATAAATTCTAATTTTCTTTAGGAATCATGCAAGAATGAACTTCTTGCAGGAACGTCATGAATAGCACTTCTTAGATACATAATCTCACTAACAAAAGCAAAAAGGTAGCTCTTAGAGAAAACCATACCAGAACCCTCACTGCCAGCATTAATGACAGCACAATTGTAATCACTCATTACTAAACAATAATTTTCTATCTAGCCTAGATTATTTCTTTGACCTAAATTTCTGTGGTCCCAGTATCTACCAGCTATCTCAAATTTACTTATAAAGGAAAACCTAAATCCATTACACTAAAAGAAATAAAGCTACTAACATACTTGATAAAAAAAAATTTATAGAACTATTTTGTAATTTTAAAAAGTCCTTCAAATGTCACTAAGATTTGTATTTAAAATTCCATAAATTACCTTGGCACACAAAATACTTTCAGAATGCTAAAATCAATCATATAGGTTCCTTCCTTTACTCATCTGCAAAACTCAATACCTCTGTTCCACATTTATGTACGGTGGTAGGAATTTTCAAATAGTTCACTGAACTGGCTGACACATTCTATTCTCTCAATCTTTAAAAACAACTTCCCCATTAAAATTCATTAGAAAAAATTCATACCCAACAGAACAACTTGAGCTCAAGGAGAATGTCCTTCATTGTTTTGAAGACAGAGGTAGATATTATGTTTTAGGAGTGCTTCACATACTCTGATCAAGAAAATTATCTCTTGATCCTAATAATTCATATTAAACCACAAAACACATGCATCATTATTATCCAGTAACATATAATGATTAAGTTCACCATTCCCAAGGAACCATCCCCAGCAACGAACCCAAAATTGATCCCTTTCCTGTACTTGTTAAGACTTTCACCATTTTTCTATCTTATCTGAATCATCTTGGTGTGCCCACAAAAAAGGCCTAGTTTACTGTGCATCTTAGGTACATGCTACAAATTTGTTAATCCAGTTGTACTTTTTTTAGCTCAGGATTTTCATCAAAGTTCTTTTAGTCAACCCAGTCAGTGCACACTGTCTGACAAGACCTTATCATAGGTCTTCTGAGACTCTTCAGCTTAAGGTAGTCTTCGACAAACCCAAACAATGGTGATTATCTAATCACCACAAATTAGCAGGCCCCAAACTAAAGCTTCAAGGAGTGGATGAAAAAAGCAGGGATGATAGAGATGATAAATGTGGATGGTAAGGAGATTTTATATTTAAATTGCAGCAAAATTAAATGCTTCAGTCTGATTTTAATACAGGCTGCAGGTTTTCTCTGTTCAGCGGACTGTATCTAGGAGTGAGCATTACAACCTTGGAAGTCTTGTCCACTTTGTCCTGCAGCATTTTTTCAGTTGATGCCAAAGCTTCCATTGCTTCCCAGTTTTTCTCCCGAAGGTCCTAATCATTTTTAGAAAGAATGATTTCAGTTTTTCCATTATTGAAAGATTTTTGCTTTTTACTTCATCAGTATTTTTGCACTGCATTTAAATGCTGGTTACTGCAAAAGTATTTCAATGGGAAAATATGCATATTAGCAAAAAAAATGAAAAGCAATGTTTAGAAGTTTGAATGAGAAAATAAAGATGCCCAATTTCCATGTTTTAGTATACACACCAAATATGCCAGCTTTTAAAATAATTAGTGTGCACACATGACAAAGAAGAAAGCATCAAAAGTAAACAAACTGAGATTACAAACATGATTTCAGATATACCAAACATTAAGAGGATTCAAGGCAGAGCAAATACACAAGTTTTGCAAAAAGCTGCACACATGACTTTTAAACAAGGACCAAGTATCACTCACAGGACTTTCCATCACAGTGTAAAAATTCCTGTATTTATGTTTTAATAAAATTAACACATTTCAAATCTACCTAAGAATGCCACAGTTCCTCACTGTGTTCTCTACCTTATTTGGCATGCTCAAATGTGTATGCTGTGTAACGACCTGACATGCACTGCAGGAACTAGTTGATCAAAGCAAACAGGAATGCTGGAAAGCCACAAAATACATTCTCTTGGAGGAGAACCAGAAGTCATTAAAAACGGAGCTCTAAAAGATCTAGATTTTAACATTTCATTAGTAAACAAAGACTGTTACAGCTCAATCTTTCTTCCAAATTAGAAATCTAAACAGATAAAAACAAAGAAAAAAATAAAAAGCCAATAATTACCATTTATTAAATGCTTATTAATATTTGCCAAACTTGTACTTGATGTTTCACGAATCCTCATTAACCTTCACAACAACCCCATGAGGCATTTATGTCCATTTTATAAATAGGGAAAGCACACCTAAGTAAGAAATTTTGCCAACTGACACATCAAGAGGCGGCAGAACAAATGGCACACGTTGAATGGAGAGATGCTGTCGCCTGCAGCCTCCAGCGTCCTCGCTCTCTCCCCCAGCGATTCTGCAGCTGCTGCTGCTTTACTAGACTAGCATTACCATGCCCTCCTTACCTCAGAATCCTGATCATAAAGCACAGTTAAGATGTTACCAGTGTTACCAGCAAGTTCACCTCAAGTTTTACATCTAAATAATACTGTTAGTAATGTTGCACAAACATATAAAGGTCAATTTACATACCTAATTTTGACAAACTCAGGGGTGCAAAAAAATGCCAACTTGTTAAATTAGCAATTTAACACAAACTTTGAAATAACATACAATAGAAAACATTTATTGTCAGTACTCCCTTACATTTCATTAAATGCCTTGCTCAAGTCTTAATATTTCGTCTCTAATTAAAAATTTCTTCTCTACTAAGAAAGCTTAGACTCTACTTATAGGTGTCACCTTCTGGTAAGAGAGGGTTTAAGAAATTAACCACTTGTCTATTCAGTGTAAGTATTTATACTTCTGAAAGATACAAATATATATTGTTTTGAGACAGAGTCTCACTATGTCGCCCTTGGTAGAGTGCTGTGGCGTCACAGCTCACAGCAAACTCAAACTCTTGGGCTTAAGTGATTCTTTTGCCTCAGCCTCCCAAGTATCTGGGACTACATGCGCCCGCCACAATGCACGGCTATTTTTTGGTTGCAGGTGTCACTGGTGTTTAGCAGGCTTGGGCCTGAAATTGTCACCTTCAGTGTATGTGGCTGGTGCCCTCCTTACTGAGCTACTGAGTAGGGCGCCAGCCAAGATTTATATTTTTGGAAACATTATTTCTTCCTGGGCATAAGGCACCAGCCCCATATGCCAAAGATGGTGAGTTCAAACCCAGCCCCGGCCAAAAACTGGAAAAAAAAAAAAAAAAAAACACCACTATCTCTTCCTGTTTTAGTATAAATATAATCAGGTTCTAAGGCTTCTGACACAATTGTCAAAATTTGAACCACTTCTCAGAAAAGGAAAGTTCCAAAGCTTTGAAAAGACTGAGCATATTGAGTTTAAATATTTGCATTATTTTTACTTTACAAAAAGGCTAAACAAGATTTTAAAATACTAAGCTGAAAGAATTATTTTTCCAAAATAAACATCCAACAAAAAGTCAATCATATTTTAGTTATTCCTTAAACTAAAGACACAATAATTACAGTTTCAACATTTAAAATGTTATTTGTAAGTTTAACAATCTAGTCTTTTTGCTAACATTAAAAGAAAAATCTGCTCTCCAATAACAACCCCCCAAAAGTTATACACAGAAAGCAACAGTACTTTCCTATGAAGATTAAGAAATCTAAAGTCAAAGTATTACCAAAGAGGGGAAAAAAATTCCTGAACTGTATTTCAAAGTTGAAATAATAAAAAGGAAAACTTCACTTTAAAGATTTACTTACATTGTTTTTCTTCCTCTGGTGTTCAACTGCATCCTTCAAAGACTCTAACTCATTCCGGAGACCACTTACTTCTTTCTCTCTTTCTGAAATTCTAAACCAGAACATGAACACATACAACAAGATTTTAGGAAAGTAATGATACAACTTAGATCTTTATCTTTCAATATTTGTGACCATAAAATAGAAATACCAAGCAGTGATGCTCTGGAAAGTGCATTATCTTAATATTTTAGCTACCATTCACAGAGAAAGCCCATCTTACTAATGATTACTTTCAGAAATGATTTTTAAAATAAGTGTTTGCACACAATATGGCATGCTGAAAGTTTATGTGCTAAAGAGAAATCTAATCTCATCCCCTAAGAGACAGTTCATGAATGTATGAACTGCTATAGTTGTAGTTATTTTTATTTTCACCTGATTCAGCATAGTAGCTATTTTCAGAGAAGTGAAACTGATACAGCAGTCCACAAATAAATATGTATATATGTGTGTGTGTGTATGTGTGTGTACATATATATTCATAAGTCAATTCTGTCTTTAAGTGGGTAGGCCACAACACAAGTTACCATATTAAATTAAGCTAGATGTTTTCTTGCCATTTTCATACCATACCAATCTCAGGATTCATGTTTCCTTCTGGTCCTGTCCAATGGATCAGGTTTCTCCAGTTATTTGGAGAAAGCAATGGGAAATATTCACAAATAGATTCTATTATACTTGAGAGTGGCTTAAATCTCAAATAAGACTCCACATAGCAGACAAATTAGACTTTGAGCATACCTAACAGTCCATTTTGGTATGGCCCTTGAACTAAGAGTTGTTTTTACACTGCTAATGGTTGTTTTTTAAAATGTATACAAAATGGACCTATATGTTCCACAAAATCTAAAATATTCACTATCAGGTGTCTTACAGATCCTTGCTCTGTGTAGACAAAATTCCATTTTATTGGTAAAAAATTCCATCCTAGTAAATAACTTTGTAAATATGCCAACATGGAAGAACATTTAGATGACCTATTAATGTATTTAATGTGGTTGAAATTTTAACATGTTGAAACATGCTAACTTATCTGAAATTATCTTAAATGTAGCATCTTAGAGAAAAGTACAAGCTAAAAAAGAAAAATGTTCCAGTAAAAAAGGTCTTCTTAAAAGAGACAACCATAAAGATTACAAATTTTCTTTAAAAATGTAGAAACTAAATCAAAATTTGCATTATTTGATTCCACAATAAGATCCAGAAGAAGATTCAGTAGGATAACAGAAATAATTAAAGAACATTTAGTAAAGCCTTCAAAATATAGTTTGATTCGATGTTTTCTGAATCCCTAAAAGAAACCAAACATCTCCCTCAACAAAATATTCAAAGAAATCTAAATACTATAAAAAGGCACATTAGTCGGCCAAAAGCACAGCTAAGCCCTACTGACTTGCAGTTCAAAATATCCAAATAAAACCCTAAAAATTAGGTAGCCATTGCAATTACTATATAGTAAATTGCTTATCTGAGAGCAGTTTAGCACATAAAAATAACTGCCACTTCCCAAAAAGTGAATCAATACTTACACTTTTAATAATTCTTCATGAGGAGAAAAAGATGCCTATTAAAAGAGTTAAATGTTATTTCAGAACAAACCTTTCTTGAAGATTCAAAAAGACTTAAAGTTCTTCTAAGATATAAATTAAGGTAAAAGTAGCATATATTTCATGTCATTTTAATTTTATTAAAATCAGTGGAAAAAGTATGTATACTGAATGCTAAACTTAATCTCCATTGTTACTACGTACAGTAAGTCCCCAAGTTATAAACATCCAACTTATATACAGCTCAGACTTATAAACTATGTCTATAGTAGTTAAGTCCCTAAGTTATAAACATCTGACTGATACATGACTCACACTTACAAACAAAGCCTATTACACGTAATAAAGAAATGTACCTACTCCAACTTACATTGTTCTTAATTCAACTTAAGAACAACCTACATCATCTACGTCGTTCATAACCTGGGGACCGCCTATACTTATCAGTGTTTGCTAATTTCCTACCATGTGCATTGTGATGATAACTTAAATTTTCATACTGCACAATTCATTTGACTACATAAAAACGTTAAGCTTTTGAAAGTTAAAAAAAAAATACCATAAATGAAATTTAAACTAGGAAATTTCTTCATACATGACAAAAAAACTGATTATACATAATATGCAAAGAAACACAGCCCTCTGACAATACGGTACTTTTTCCTTGATGATTATACTCTCCTAAACCTAATTACTATATGCTTCCTGTCCAGAAGGACTAATTCTTTTGTCCCTCAAAATATATTTACTAGATTATCCACACATGTTGTTGATAAATTAATTTAAGAAAATATTTTGGGTAACCTATCTTAAGAAAGAAAAATCATGTTTATTTTATTTTTACCAGCAGAATTATACCTTGAAAAGTTAAGGTTGTAGACTATCGCTTATGATATTGTTAGTTTCTCTCCAATTACTGATGTTTACTTGGAGAGAGAAGAGATAGAGGATACATGTATCTTTAAACCCATTACATTTAATATTTTAACTAACTTACTGAGAAAGGCATGCTAAACGATCAGGAAACATACAAATATAAACATAGCTGGAATTCGGATAGTAACATCATTTGTGTATACTTTATAGATTGCAGATTTTACCTTAGACTAGCATAGCAAATTCCTTTAGGAAATTTAATAAACTTATAAATAAAACACATATTTTATTCTCAATGAAAATGTAAAAATGACAAAAGTATTTTCTATCACTGGTTATATAATTTTTTACCACATAAAGTCAAGATATCTAATAACAGTACCTACCTGTTGGCAGTTCTGTTGTTTAAGCTGCTCAATTTGGGATTTAAATAATTTGTTTTCATCTTGTACCTCCTATTTAAATGAAAATTAAAGATGAGTAAACTAAGTTAAGTACTAATTTTAGTAACTAAAATTAAAGGTTCTTACTTTCCATATAAACTTTTTCTTTCTTTCTTTTTTTTGAGACATAGTCTCACTCTGTCACCCAGGGTAGAGTGCCATGGCATCATCATAGCTCACAGCAACCTCAAACTCAAGAGATCCTCTTGCCTCAGCCTCCCGAGAAGCTGGGACTACAGGTGTCCATCACTACACCTGGCTAATTTTTTTCTATTTTTAGTAGAGATGGGGTCACACTCTTGCTCAGCCTGGTCTCCAATTCCTCAGCTCAAGCAATCTACCCCTTTTAGCCTCCCAGTGTGCTAGGACTACAGGAGCCACTCACTGCTCCCAAGCCTTCCATATAAACTTTTGAAAAAAAATCACACAAGCTAGAAAATTCTAAAATAGTAATAATTTTGAAAGGATGCAATATGCCCTATATAAAAACCTACTATGAAATTAGAGTAATTATATTTAGTATTGGCCTGAGAGTAGCCATGTCTCAATGGAAAAAAATAAGAACCAGAACTAGACCCATACACCTGTAAGAATTTAGTGCAGGGAGAAACTTCAGATAAGTAATGCAAGGTTTATCAACTTTGACTCTAAGGACTAGGTAGTTCTTTGCTGTGGGTACTATTTTGTGCACTACAAAACCTTTAGCAGTACCCATGCCTCTATCTACTGATCCAGCAGTACCTCTCCCCCAGCTGTCACAACCAAAAATATCTCCAGATACTGCTCCCCGGGAAAGGCCGATGCAGTAATGATGGGTTAGTTTATAACGAGGCTAGCCTTCTCTTTTAAAAAAGTAGAATGTTATTCTCACAGCTTACTGAAATAAATTACATATAAATAAAAAAATCTAAACAAAAAACATAAATGTATTAGAAGAAAATATGTGAAAATATTTCTATGATCATAAAGTGAAAGATACCTTTCTAAGACTTAAAACTCAAGATATTACATATATGCGAGTATATAAAAGTTCTAAATTTTCAAAAGGAAAAAAACAAACTGAAAAAGCAAAACTGGGGAAACTAAATCACTCACATAATGACACAAGCCTAATTTCCCTTACTATATAAAAAAAGATCTTACAAATAAGTAAAAAAAGAAAGAAAAAAATATATGAGGAAATTAAAGAACAATTCATATACAAATGGTTTAAACGTAAGAAAAATGCTTAACTTCTCTCATAATCAAATGCAAATTAAATACAATCCTACCATCTTTCAAGTATAGTATCAAGTCCTTGTCAGAACTGAAAAGGAAGAAGGGGAAAAGGCCCTCAGTTGACAAGAGTCTAAATCAGTACAAACACTTTTGAAGGGCAATTTATCAGCATTATCAAAGATAAAAATGAACCTACTTGGGAGGAAGAGGGACTGGGACGGAACCATGCCTTGAAACATGGAATATGAATGAAACTAATCAGAGACAATGTAAGCACCTACAGATTTGCTATCACTTCAAATCAATGCACTATAAGTACTTTAAATATTAACTACGTGAGGGTGAAATGATACTGACTTTCCACTTAACTATTTATACCTTTGAAACAAACCAAAAAACCCTACATAAACACTGACCCAGCTAAGTAGTTATAATACAAATATACTAGCAAAAATATTCAAAACAGATGTGCAAGGATATTCTCTGTTAGTATTGTTTCTAAGAAAAACAACCCTAAATAATCTAGGTATCCATCAACTGGCAATGGTTATATATAAATGATGATACAATCACATAATACTATAAAGCTATTAAAAGTTAAAGACAGAAAAGTGCTCTCAAAAAACCCATCAACTGGCATTGGTTATATATAAATGATGATACAATCACATAATACTATAAAGCTATTAAAAGTTAAAGACAGAAAAGTGCTCTCAAAAAACCCTGTTCATTGGTGAGGAACAGAGAAGCAAAATACTGAAGTATACAATTAACAATAACATATCCTAAATAAGTATATACACATACATACATTTTATGTATGGGTAGTTTCTCCAAAGATATACCAACAATTGCTGGTAGTAATTATCTCTGAGAAATGAGTGAGACCCAGTGTCTAGGTAGAAAGGTACTCAGTCTATATTCCTTTTCCTTTGGTAGCAGTTAAAAATTTTTTAAAACATGCAACAACAATAATTCACCCAATAACTAATTTCAAGTAATCATATTTACCTGTAACAGCTTTGTTTTGCTAGAAAGATCATTCTCCCTCTCTTTTAGTATAACTTCTATTCTCTTCATTTCATTTTCCTTTTCTTTCAACCTAGAATTTTTAGAAAGACTTTATAATCACTAATGTACATTAAAAAAAAAAAAAAAACAAAAAACCAGACTCTAATGTCACTCCTAAGGAAAAAGGTGGCAGCAACAATACCTGCCAGCTTTCTTCCCATGTTACACCTAGTTATGTTTGTTTTAAAAATTGTTTCCAGGATCATTTTAACTCAAAGTCAAGTATACCTTAAACTTGTTACAGTTTATTTCATACTTAACAGTTCTTAAGCAAATATGGCTTTATCTAGAAACAAAGGCTGAAAGTAAAAGTATATTTTATCAACTCATTATAAAAAATTATCACTTAAAAAGAAATGAGTTTTGCTCCTAAGAAGCATAGCCATAATTTGCTGACCCTGGAAATTACTATATATTTAACCCTTGTGCTGAAAAGATGCTATGTATAATTTAATCAGTTTCCCTACCCAGTGTAGATATAAATCTTATTCTAGCCCAAGAGAATCCCAATTGCTCCTATCATCCTAAGCAAGAGACTTCTAGCATAAAAGTTAACAATACTAACATGATCTGTTTAACTGTTTCCTTGGGACAGAAACTCTTATTACCCATTTCAGTAATCTCCAGTGCCAGAAGGCATGTAACAGGGTTTCAGGTACTTGCTGACTTGAACACTATTTTTATCTACCTTACTACAGAAAGAATTTCCAGATGCTTATAGGTCTAGATGAAAAGTGACAAAGTGGCACACTGCCATATTGCTAAGTGAAACAAGGCAATCTAAAAAGCCTATATTCCACTATGACATTCTAGAAAAAGCAAAACTATGAGGATAGTAATACAGCAGTTGCCAGAGATTGGGGTGGGGGTGAGGGTACAGGGGAAAGAGGAGGGAGAAATAGGTAGAGCATAGGCGATGTTAGGGCAGCAAAGCTATTCTGGATGATATGACACACACGTCATATACATCTGTTAAAACCTACAAGGAGACCACGAACTTGAGTTAGTAACAACATACTGCTATTGGCTCATGAGTTGTAGTAAGTGTAACCTGATGGAAGGTAATAGTAAAGGAGAAATAGGGGAGTGAATGGAACTCCTAGTAGATGGAAATAGGGGAGTAGATGAAAGTAGTATTTTTCTCTCAATTTTCTGTAAACCCAAAGCTGCTCCCACAAGCAGTATATTAATTTTAAAAAGAATAGAAAAGTCAAGGGAAATGTAAGGCAGAAACAAACCTAAACTTACACATGTGAATTATCTATACACCTACTATAAATTGTTCACAAATATGTCTGTAAGCTTTCTGAGCAAATAGAGGTGAGCACCTGGACATGTGCACAGAATAGTCACACAAATGAACAATCTTGTGGACAAGACAAAGACAGAGTCACTGTCTTTTTTTCTATGAAGAAAATGATCTCAAAAGTATTTCCAATATCTTAAAGATATGGTTTCCAAGGGGTACTTCTTTAAAACAAACATCAATAAAGATGAATGATATCAGATCAAGGAAAAAATTCAAAAAGATGAGGCATAGATAGCTTTCCTCCCCACTGAACTTAAGAGAACAGATTTTACAGAATGAAAAATTTTCTAGGGTGAACATCTATAAAAACTGACAATTCAGGTGGCAACATTTCAGTGGGTAGGGCGCTGGCCACATATACCGGGCTGGTGGGTTCAAACCTGGCCAAGAACTGCTAAAACAACAATGACAACTACAATAACAACAAAAAAATAGCCAGGTGTTATGGTGGGTACCTGTAGTCCCAGCTACCTGGGAGGCTGAGGCAAGAGAATCACTTAAGCCCAAGAGTCTGAGGTTGCTGTGAGCTGTGACACCACTATACTCTACCGAGGGTGACAGCTTGAGACTCTGTGTCCAAAAAAAAAAAAAAAAAAAAATCCTGAAGTCTCCTACATGCTGATTAGAATGAATACTTTTACTATTCAGCACAGGATAACTGATGGGACAAATTCTATTTTCCCTATAAGTTAGTATTATAGAAAGACTCAACACTCATTATCAAAATTATGGCTAAAATTATCTTCCGGTTAATTTAGAGTTATTAATCTTTCAAATATAAAGTGATTTTCATTTAAAATAAATTTAATCTCTTTATAATATAATTGCAAATTTTCTTTAAAAAACAGAATTTAAAGCCAGTCTACATTTACAGAAAGAATGTTCAAGAAAATAGATTTGAAAAGAATAAAGTCTCTGGCATATGAAAGCACTTTTAAAAGTGGTTCTATTATATTAAACAGAGACATATCATATTTGCCTCTAGACTATAATTCCTACTTAAAAATAAAGTTAATGATCTAGAAGAAACCCATCATAACATTCAACCACATTCTCGAAAACAAGGAGAAGTCCTGCTTCAAAATGCTGGCTTAGAATTCTACTTACACGACCTCAAGTTCTTCCAGTCGTGATGCAGAACATGCCTAAGAAACAGATTCACATTTTTAAGGCTAATATAAAAAAACCCAGGTATTACAACACATATGTAGAATCAACCACCAATAAGATGAAAACCTAATTATATGTGGTAAATTTAAGAACAGGCCATTTATAAAACAAAAACAGAATGAGTTTTCTTTATTGATTTTTATAATATTTATTTTTTATAGGATTATAGATTAATATGTCAATTAGGGGTGAGCTTTTGTTCACTGGAAAAAATAAGATAAGGAAATGCTTTTAGATTAAGGTTGACAAATCAAGCAGTTAAGTAAAACTTCACAGGAATAAAAGTTAACTTATTTTAACAAAATTACAGCACAATATGTTTTCTGACAAAAACTCAAACATATTATCCTCTTTAATTCTAGCACATTAAAGACTTCCCATTCTTTCTGTAGTACATTGGTAAATTTGTTAATACTATACCTCATTCAAGTTATGTTGTGCTACCTCCTGAACATGAGCTTTCAAAGATTCATTTTCTTCTTGAAGATCCTTAAAAAGAATAGGTGTGAACTGAATTGATACTGAAGCATAAAAAAGGTGTTCCTTACTTTTGCTTTTAACTTCTTACCTGTAACCATTTCCCTGCATTGGTTAAGTCTTTTTCTTTCTCTTCTAAAATAGCCTTCATGGTATTCATCTGTTCTTCCTTCCCTTTTAATCTGACAAATTAATCAGAAATACAATTTACATGACCATAAAAAAAAAAAAAAGACTAGAAAACAGTATTTTAGCTAGTACTCACAGGACAAACTGATTAAAAGACACAGAAAGTTATGTTAAGTATAAAAGCATACAAGGTTTTGCAGGTATAATCAAATTAAGTGGTATAGGATGATTAAAGAAAACCATTCTATCAATGAACAGTATAGGAAACCTGTGGCATATTCTCATTTCGAGATTGTTCTTTTTTAAGCACCACAAGAGGCAAGAAAAGCTTCATCTTTCTCTGCTGTGCCCTACAATGAGAAGATTTGTTACGTAAAATTTGAACTCAGTTAAAAGGCTGCACCTAAGCACCAAAAAGGCCACAGGTTCCCCACCCCAGATCGTGATTATAAATGATGAAAACTAAGACTTCTCATTCTATCTACTTTCCAGAAAAAAGAAAAACCTCTATAGGTTTAAAGCCTAATGAAAAACTTACGAACTGAGGGCTTTAGAGATAATGTGCTATTCTCTAAAATATTACTTGACATCAAATAAAAAGAAGCTATAATTTTCATTATATTTGCATTTAAGTTGTTAAAAAAGAGATAATGAAAATGAGAGAGGTGATACTTACAAGTTCTGAAACTCCTGAACTTGAGAAGTGATAGATAACTGAAATATAAAGGGCAGAAAAAGGGCAATTCATAACCCTTTCAATTTACCTTAAACTTTATGATGAAACACTTCAAAATGTGTACACCTCAAATTACAATGACCCTAGCTGAATTCTTCATGCCAAAACGAGATGTGTTTTGATTTCACCTTCTTTTGACTCCAATAAGTAATAAACAAAATATAAAGAGGAAGGGAGGAGACAAGGCAGATAGTTATGAGTAAGTCTAAATAATGCAATATTTTTCTAACTGTAAAAATGAGAATATTAACTAACTCTCTACATACCTCCCTAGGATATCAGTGCTCTTCTCCAACCCAATCTTCCACGGCGAACTACTGAATGGTATTCCACACTGTCCTTCTTTAACCTCTTTCTTTCTTTTTGTAAAATCATACACAATAATACTTTTGATCCCCCTCTCTCTTCTCATTGTCCCTTCAGATCTTGGCTTAGATGTCAGTTCATCAGGAGGAGACTTTCCTGAACTCTCAATCTATATTAAAAAAGTGTTATCTCTCCATCATACCTGCTTTATTCAACACATTCTCTCCAATCACTACCACAGTATTTTGTCAAATGGTGCTTTGAGAATAAATGTTATAGAATTGATCTGTTAGATGAATAAATCATCTCTACCATGCAATCTCACCATTTTTTCAATAAAGATTCATCAAATTAAACTCACCAAAACCCATGTATTTTCAATAATGTAATTTTCCAACAAAATCTGTACTTTGATCTACAGGCAGAGGCTGAACAATTCTTCTATAACAAGACATTTTAGTCATGCAGTATTTTTTAAAAAAGAGGGAATGGGCAGAAATGGTAAGTCCAGAAATGGGACTTAAAAATAATTTACTGAAGTGTTTTGTGTTTTAAGTCCGAAAATTAATACAAAAAATTAATACAGAAAACTTTCTAGAAAAGAACCTTTAACAGTTAACATTTTTAAAAGATGAAGTGATTAAAATATCAAGAATATTTTCTAAAACTGGCCAAGAAAAAGCACATAACCCATTGATACTTACAGCACACTACTAAAATATTTCTCTAGGTAGCAAGAGAAAAATCAAATAGCTCATAAATAACACATAAACTAATAATCTGTCATGCTATGGCTCTGGGATTTTTACCTGTTGAGCCTTTTCAAGCTGGACATTTCCTATTTCTTCTTTTAGAGCCTCTATTTCCTGTTTCAAACCCTTGACAATGACAAAACAGACAAGATTGGACAATGGAAACATAGAAATTGACATAAAATGCAATGCACAGACAAACACATGAAATTAAATGATATTAACTAAAGCGGATAAACAAAAATGAAACGCACAATTCTTTCTCTCCCATACCTGAATAGTCTTCTCCTTATTAGCAACTTTGAGAAGTTCAGCTTCCAGAAGCTCTTCTACAGACTTGATCTTCCCATCTTTCTCATGGATCCTTAAGTAAAGAAATGCAGTGTTAACCTGAATAGAAATCACTGACATCTACTGACATCAAACCTTGAGAAGTCTGTCCATTACAACCCCTTCCCATAAAGCTCTTCCTAAAGGAGAATTAGGAAGCAGTTCTCTAGCAATTACCAAATGGATGAAGCCTATACACATAAACTGCTGATGTGCTTCAAAAGTACACAGGGAATAAGATTTGCACCTTGAAGAACACCAAAGGTAATCAACAATTGCACTCCCAAAGCTCTGAAAGCTATGGCAGAACTTACACACAAGTTACGGCATCAAACTTTACAGACACCTCAAAAGGAGGATAGATACAAGGAATTGATCTCTCTATCCAATATAGTGTGTTCTTTGAAAGTTCCTACTGTAGAAACAGAAAAGGAACAATTTGATATCATAAGAAAATAAATGAAATCAGTTATGGAAATTGATTTAATATATACCTCATCTTGGTTAATTATTGTGTTAAGACATTTATATACTAATAGATCCAAAATGTACTCTTGCATTATGCACCATAGGTTGGAAATTGATTTTGGGAAAGCAATGCTAAAGTCCCATATTCCATCAATGAAAAATTAAATACCATCTTGATTCCTAAGCACTGAGAAAATGAATCAAAAGAGAAAGATCAGTTTACAGTAATATTATTACTTACACTTTCTTAAGTTCTTCAACTAAAGATGCAAAAGAAACCTGGAAAACAGAAAAGTATACTAGTTAGTAATTTGTTCAAAATATAAATGAGTCCAAAATAGAAAACGACATTATCAATTTTCCATTGTGTTAATATCCAAATGGGAAATGTAAGCCCAGGAATTCTCTTGAGATTTTTTAAAACATCATAATAACAAAAATAAACAGCATTTTGAAAATGAGTAGCTTTAAGGCAACTTATAAACTATAGGCCAAATAAAAAACCATTAGGTAAGTGTTTAGGCAGCCTCTTTTACTATTTAGTCTCACTTTATTATTTGTGTACTCAAAATCTTTTTATCACTGTCGTTAAGAAACAAAATCTGCATAGCAACTGGCACACAGTATTCAATAATTTGCAGTCTCTATCACTGATAATGAAGTTATTACTCAGTAACAGATGAGAAGTATAATTGACAAATTCCCCACAAACAACACACTTGGAATGCATTTAGGTAACACATTTATTTGTTCATTGTTTTAAAAAATGGTTAGATTTACTATATATATTACCTGATCATTGTGCTTAGCCTTTAATTCTTGAACTTCTTTCGTCAGAGATGAATTTTCTGTTCTTATTGCCTTTTTCAAAGACACATAAGCACAACATGCTTTTATTTTCTTAATATATACTTAGCTTTGAAATACACTACTACTCATTTTTATTTCACTGGTTCTTTCTCCCCTCTAGAAGGTCCCCAAATCCCACCTTTTACGTTATCTCTATAATTCTATAACTTTTATAGCTATACAAATGGATTTTTAATTCAATTACACTCACAAATATTTCTGTTTATATTCACATACCCTCAAGACATACAGTACAGCACTTGTCAATTAAACAATGACTCTCTAAATTCAAATACATCTTTGAACTTCTTTTAGCAACCTTATCCTAATTAAGTTAGTTAAAGGTAGTAACTATAAAACAGAATTGCAATCTCTACTTTCTCTTGCCTCAAATACCACTTCATGAAATTACAAAGTCTGCTAGTTATCAGTTGGATGTAACTGGGAAAGGGATGCAAGTGGGGAAGCATATAATTTAATACAAACGGTAACAACAGTATCTATCTCATGAAGGCAGTGAATACTGTAATTAACTATGCATTTTTATATTTAAAAAAACTTACATTTAATAAAAATACATTATATAAACATATAAAATGTAAATAACATTAAATTTAAAAGCCATGAGAAAAATCTTCCACAAATTATGGTGAAACCCCTACATATTATTGAATAACCACAAGGAAAACAAATCTATAAAAAATGCTTTACATTCAATTCCTCCTCTTTAGTGGCCACCTGAATAAGTCCAGTTTCAAGTAATTCTTCTACAGTCTTTAACTTCTCGTCTTTTTCTTGAATGCTGAAATTATAAACATTAACAGTATATATTAAACAGTATGAACTATTTTTCAAGGTAAACGATACCATTCCTTAATATCAAACATACACTAATTCCTTTCTCCAATGTTTCTTAAAACTTTTAATTCTAAAAGTATCTGAGGATTTTTTTCCATGGCCTAAGGATGCTTGCTACCAACGTAAACTGTGTTCCAGCGAGATGCTCAGAAGAAGCCTGCACAAGTAATAGCCACACTTGAAGCCCACGAACTGCAAATAATGTGACCCAAATACTTAGCAGCATGCCACATTCCCTTCCATTACAAAGTGCACAAAGAATTTTAAGGAACTACATATGTAGTTAATTCTCAGATCTCAAACTTGGTAAAAATGAGTCATCAAAATGTAAAAAAAAAAAAAAAAAAATTAACTCTTACCATTTTTCCATTTGTTCCACAACATCTTTATTAGGCTAAAATAAAAGTCACCAAAAAAAGTTTAATTTTACCAGGTTTGCATGAAGTAAAACTACTTTAGAAATAAAATTTTGTGAAAACTATCTAGGGTTTACATAGATACAAAATTTAGGGAAATGACCCTTATTTGAAGGTTGCTAATAATTAAAGAATTCTTTAATTCAAAAAACACAATACAAAAAGCATCTACACAAAAGATACAGAAAAAATAGTAGTATAAAATGGTCTGGAAAAAAGAATTAGTATCTTACAAATAATTTTTCAATCACTACAAAACCTTAACTTAGGATAAGAGAATTTGTCTCATTTCCTTTATGTTAATTCTGTTTTTCAAGTACAAGAAAACTCAGGCTCTAGCAGGGATGGCAAACCCGTGGCCCATAGGCCACATGCAAATTATGTGAGGACTTTTTTGCTTATCTCTGGTGGCAGATACCACTATTTTCCTTTTTTTTTTTTCCCCCATTAGCTTTCAATCATTAGTGTTTGTGTATTTCATATATAGCCCAAGACAAATCTTCTAATGTGGCACAGAGAAGCCAAAAGATTGGACACCCCTGCAAGGCCTTGCAAATCAAGAAAAAAGGCTTTTTCTTTTTAAAAATTAATTGTTTTTCCTATATTAAAGAATAACATTACCTAGGCAAGGACATAAATCCTTCTTATGGTGCAATGAACATTTAACATGTAGATAGTATGTAACCCTCACCCAGACCAAGATAAAGAACGTTTTAAAACTGATTTTAAATACAAAAGCAACATGAACACACTCTCTTTAAAAGCACTGAAACATGACACATAAACTGATCTGCCTTGGCCCTTCTCTTAACATCCCCACCCCAAACACACACATGAATCCCCATTGTTATAATCTGTTGTGTGTCTGAAAGTGGGGCTTCGCCTTCGGTATCCCCTGACCTTCAGACAGCTAAGCATCCTGACTAGATGGGTTTGGGGTCTGAACATTTCTTTTTTTGTCCACCTCTTTCCCTCATCCTGTCCCCAAGTTTAATTTTTTCTCATTCCTATTATAAACACTTTTCACTATATTAATTTTTCATTGTCAAATCCAACTATTAAGTTCATATATTTTTGTAAAATTAGCCACTTCTCTTCAATGCCTATGTTTAGGCCCTAAGCTTTACTCATTGCAAACACCACAATACCTTGTTTGTTTGTTTTTTTTCCCTGCCTTTAGTTCACAAGGACTGTTTTATGAGGGGCACAGGAAGAATTTCCCAAGAGGAAAAAAACTGTCCAAAGATTGTAAAGGAAATAGTTATCAAAAGTACACTAAATCAGATTTATGCTGTGAAAAACGAATCATGCAGTAAGTTTACAAATTTCTCACGAAGATAGTTTTGTCCATCATCATTTTCAGTAAGGCCATCCCATAAAAATACTTTACACTATTAAGTACAAGTTATGTGCACCTTAGTCATTTAGTTGTATTATGTCTTTAGTCAGTCCTACGAACTTCTCTACATGAAGTGAAACCCCTCACTGTTACCAAACTTCTTTCTAAAATATTAACTGAACTCTTGTTCATTCTTACAACACCCTTTAATGGCTTAGCCACATACATGCTAGATTGGGTTCATAATCCTCAAACAGTACACAAAGCCCCTCATAATTAGACCCCAGCAAATCTTTCCCAATTCTCCAGACCCTGTACTTTGTACTTCTGCATATGCCATTATGCTGTGAATATACCAATTTTTCCACTGACTGCCATAACTATAAATGCTGTATTCCCTAAGCCTGGACTGACTCTTAGCTGTTTGGCAAATTCATGGCCATTTTTCAACATCATTGTAATTCTATCCTGAGTTGACTCTCCATCATCTCTTCCTCTAAACCTGTACATATATTTTGGGAATTTTATTCATCATACTTTTTCATTCTAAACATCTGTCTCCACACTAAGGAATCAAGTCTCAGTCATCTATGTACCTCGGCATATACACAGCACCTTGCACATTCAACTAGTGAATATTTGATGGATTTAATTTCCTTTAATGAAGTTAGTTTAACAAGTACTCTTGGCATTCAGCTTATTGAATATTCAACTGTACAAAACTGAACCAGCCTAGCATCCATCCAACATTTTTCACTTTCTGTTTTACTGGTCTAGTCCCATCTGACCGTCTCCTCCCTAGATGACTTCTAACTACACTCCATGAAGTAATGAATTCTTCTCAATACAATACAGCCAGGCAGCAGGACAAGGAGAAGAAACTTCCCATAGCTTTTATTTAATAATCTTGACCATTAAATCTTAAAAATGTACTAGAATAAGAAAAGTCATGCTGCTCCTTCCCTAAAAGTCAGGATGCCCCTCCCCTGAAGGTTTATTTTATTCTGAGCAAATAAGATCTTAGTAACTGACTTACTTGCATTATCTGATCATTCACAAGCCTATAACCAAGGGGACCTTCCCTTCTTTAGTGTATAAACAGGTTACCTTACCTGGTACCTGTTGTCTTTCTGCTTCCTGCACCTGAAGAAACAACAACTTGGCACCATTATTGGTTTCCGTTTTAATAAGCTCAATCTTTTCCTCCAACATAAAAATCCATGTGGTAAAAAGACTAAAATTTTCACAGAAATAAACTGTTCATCTCTCAACTGTCACTTAGAATTCTGACAGCTGGGTAGGAAGGGGTTAAAAAGGATAGGAATTAATTAAATTAAAATTATGCTAATTTTTACCTCTTCTTTCACTTGTACTATCAATAAAAATGACTAGAGAAAAATCTGCAAAGATGGCTCTTTGGTCTACCAAAAGGAAGAGGTTAAGTGGCAACTATAGCCAAAGCCAAAACATCACGAGCACGTGCTTTCTAGATGTAAAGCTGTCAGAACAAGAACAATTCTGGGAATTGACCAACAGCAGATCTTAAAATGAAATACCATGAAATGAGTTTACCCTCTTATCAAATATTTCTTTTAAATAAATCCAAAAATATGGCTAGAAAATTTTGTTCTAACAAAACAAAGTAGTTAGTGGGCTAACTACTCTTCATAACACAAACCCATTGCATATGAAAAATTGTATCTACAAGAGCACAGAAAGCTTAGAGTAGATGGAAGTCTGACTCAGTAAGATAACAATAAGGGAATTTGTTAAAACGAAACAAAACAAAAAACCATGTTAACTACCACAAATGTGATTTTACATAATGGAATTTCTCAACACATCTTAAAAGAAAATTTTAAGGCCAGTGTTTTTGCTCTCGTCTGTTAATGGAGAACATCACTTCTAGTAAAAATAAAAGGTTTTTTTTTAAAGATTTAGGTTTTCTGTATAAACTCAGGAGAGAGCTACCAGCACCTAGATACTATTAGAATACTAGAATTCTAGGACAGTCAGAAGTCTCTAGGCATTTGTTTCACTGCCACAAAGTTAATTTTAGAAGGTTTAAAACTTCTATACTGAAACAGAGGTTTCAAAACTCTGCAGGAAACTAACACACAAAAACTATGTTCTGCTTTTCCAGATAAGCACATAATAAAAAAAAAAAAGTCACATTTTATCCAACCCAGATCAAAGTTGCATCTCACAACTGATACTTAACACTGAAAATTAAAAATGCTGCCAACCAAGCTGCAGAGACTACATGGTATGTCCCTATTTCAGAGATATGAATGAGTGGAAGGAGAGGGGACATTATGATTGATGAAATATCACTTGTTTACAGAAAGGAAAATAAGAATAAGACTTAAGAGTAAGACAAATACTATTTAAACTAAATAGCATCCCTTCAACATTTTCTGCTCTATTCTCTTCAGTTTACAAGGATAAAGCATATGCAAATAAAGATGATACAACAAATGCAAACAGTGTAACTAATTCTATAGACTCATATTAATCCAGGGAGTGGCTATAATGTTAGAACAAACAAACAAAAAGATTATATAAAACACTTAATATTATATGGGAGAGAGAATAAGTGGATTACTTCTTGACATATTAACTGTTGTTAACAAAATATTTGCAGAGACAACTGTGTATACCAATTTCATACCTGCATGAATATGACTTTTAAAATAAAGAAGAATGCATGCATCTGCTAAAGGAAGTGCTATCCTTTAAAACTTACATTTCCAGCTTATAATCAAAGTATACCCCCCCAAAACTTAACATAAGGAAAACAAGCAAACTTTCTATTCCACTGTATCATCTAATATCAAGAGTTTCTAGAGGATTTTTTTAAAACTATAATTTGTAGAACTGTGTAGGAGAAAAGTATGAAGGTAATAATTATGAACAACCAGAGAACAGTACCACTAAGCTCTAGTTTATGTAACCATGCTTCAATGCTGCTTTTGGTGGCTTGCTATAAATATAGCAAAGAAGAGTGATGGTGGTAGGGGTGGAGATAAAATGGAAAAATAAATATTCTAAGAGAAAAGAATTAAGGTTTAGACACCTGATGTATGCAAAGCACTAGGATAAAGCACTACATAAAAGCTTCTCCATTTAAATATAACAATATGATGTAAGTATAATCTCAACATAGAAGACTTGCAATGAAAGGTATCAGAAATGTCAAGCTATCTGATTAACACTATTCTGCTCTTAAGTGCTGGTAGTTAAGTTTTGAAGTCATTCCCTTTTCAAGAAACCCTACTGCCTAAAAGAAAAGGTTGAGGCTCCAAAAGTCTAAGACAGGACTTTTATTCTGAGAGGCAAATATATCAAAAATTTCTTTTATGCCTTCTATTACACTTTTTATCCCCCTAAAAGTGCTTATGAGCAGATTACCATTAGCTTCATCTCAGGAGAAAAAAAAATTTCCTTAATTTACATACAAGATGAATAGAAATGCGATTAACAGATATACCTAAGCTTAACTAAAATGTCTCAGTTAGTGAACTGGTTATTATTAAGAAGAACAACACCTTGTTGTATGTTGGGTACTTCTATCTTATGGCCAATAAAAAGCCTTACCTGTTCAGAAACAAGAGTCTGTAGCTTCTGAACTTCTAATTTTAATGCTTTGTTTTGGTCATTTAGAATCTAAGAAGAAAGAATTTCAATTTACTATTTCATTAAGAAAAAAGACAAAAAAACAATTATTTGAATTAATTTGTGAACAAATGCCTATTATTGCTTTAATACTCATAAAGTGACAGGTAAATTACATACTGACATAAAAATTCAAATCTCAATGGACACAGAGATGTACCCTGTCAAATGGCTGGCACTATAGCAACAACTGAGAGAAATATAACAATCATAAATAAAAACTACCAGCTGAAAACTGCTGAGAAAAGGTTGACAAAATCAATCTCTAAAATCTAATATAAGAAGAGATAAAATAACCTAGGCAAAAAGTCTATTATAAAATTCATTGTTTGTGTAAGTCCCCAAATAAATGACAGAAACACTGTTTCAGAGTGACTTCATATAAGAAGTAATACTTCTAGATTCAAATGAAAATTATACAAGAAAGCTGAGTTTAAAAGCTAATTACACACCTTAAATTCTTCCATTTTGTTTGAAATTTCACATTGCAGCTGTTCTTCAAGCAATCTTATTTTATCATCTTTAACATGAATACTAAGAGGAAAAACCACCAATTAAAATATTTCATATATTCAGAAAATCTACACAAATTACAAGCACAACTACCAGTTATAAGCGACAATATTTTCTGCAACAAATATACTGAACATAGATCTACGAATGCACAGCAACACTTTAGTCACCTTTTTTGCACCTTCTCCAATTCATGTGCAGCAGCAGCCTGTGTTTGGAATGAGATAAGAATTGTATCATTTCTCAGAAAGTGCTGAAAACTATTCTTTTACTTACTTTTATATATTAAAGAGTTTATTTTCATATATCCATACTAAAGGCACAGCAAAATCATACATTTCTATAATATGTTTTTCTGTCCAGTATTTTTTACTTCTCATTGATCAACTTCTATCTTAATCAAAGGTATATCCTTTCTGGATTAAATGGCAGAAGGCAAAATAAGCCAGCACATTAAGACTATTTTAACTGACCCCTCTGATTAAAGGTTTTAACACAATAACAGTAACACCTAGGTAGGTTCTGACAGTCATGGTCAAAAGAAAAGTGGTTTACAACAACACATCATAACAGACAAACTGAAATTCTAAGGTAAATGCTCAAAAGCAATAAAGAGCCACTACCTGCTCATTTGCCAGAACCTGTAATTTCTGTATTTCAGCTTTTAATAAGAAATTCACATTCTGTATGTCCTAGAAAAAGAAAAAAATAAATATTACACAGTCTACTTTAACCTTTGTAAACCAGTTCGTCTATCTAACGATTAAGCAAAGGTCTCAAACTACAAATTTCCTACATTACAAAGAAAAACCACCCATTCCTTTTCTATTTGGCATATTTCCCATCAAATTATTGTGAATTACATCATGTCAGAAATGCCCTTTGAATTTTTCCTCTTAGAGAACTGAAGAATTTTCTAGTTTAGAAAAGAGACAGGCACGTTTCAAATGAGTTCTAGAGTATTTTCCATTCTTCACATATATTCATACTGACTATAAGAATCAGGGTTATTCAACCTCAAGTTCTATAAAACATTGCAGACATTTATACAAATTACTATACCTTAAGTTCCTCCTCTTTGCTTGTTAAATGATCATGTTCATTTGCTAAAGAATCTTCAGTCTGTTTTATCTGCTTATCCTTTTCTGCAATCCTTTAAAAGGAAAGACACTCACTTATGCATTCCATAAACATTAAGAAGTCACAAATCAAAGGATTAAATAAGGCCATCCTTACTTAAGTTGTTTCTCATAACTATATGTTTCGTTTCTACGGCTTTCAGTTTACTAGTATCTGTCATGTGCCTACTTTAACTCCTTAAAATATATACCCCAATCTAAAACTCAAGAGCAAAGAAGTTAATTTCTTTAAGCTCACAAGGCTGGCAATGTCAAAAGCAGATTTCAGTCTTCAATGTTTACACAAAATTATTTAATACAAAAAACACAAAATTTTGTTTTGGGCATACTACAATGTGGCTAGACAGGGTAGTTACAACTACTAATTATATACAGAAACTAACTGACTTCCCCTACTCTTAAAACACAATCACCTTTTCCACATAATTATTAACACTCAAATCACAGTTTTCCTAACTCTTTTTATGATAAGGACAAATAAAAACAGAATGTATAATGTTTAGGGACCCAACTCACTATGGAGAAGGGGGAAAAATAGTTGCTCCAAATCTATTTCACAGAATTCTCTAAACAGGTCAGAGTATAATCGTAAGTGTTGCATCTAACAAGCATCAGTTAGTGGTGACTACACAATTATACGAGAAGTGTGGAAAGGCAGGCTTACACTTTATGTAATTCTTCTGCTAGAACTGAAGCGGAGGTCTAAGAAAGAAAAACAGTGTCATATAAAAGCATATAATCATCAAAATGAGCTTTAAAAATTAAGAAATTAATGTACATAAAGTTGTTAAAGTATCTGGTCCATGGCGAGTGTTCAATTAAGAATAGCTATGATTCTGAAAGCAAGTTTGATCACCAGTAGCCAGTATTAGAGAATTACACATCACAAGACATAGAATACAACAAATTGACAGGCCTGGAAACTACATAACTGTCAACAAACACACAGAAAAAATAGCCATAGTCGCCCTGTGTTTCTTTTCCTTAGAAACAATTTAATGATTAAGATAATTAAGTAACTTGGTAATATCCATATTCATCTTTACTTTCTAAAAGGTATTTTTGGCATTCTCTAAATATTTAATTCCTGATAAATTTTCCAGAGCTGCTTCTCAGTCCAGTCTGAGTTGATACATCCATACCAACATCCTTTCCTATATTAAATAATTCTTTCCTAATTAATTTTGGACCAGAAAGCAATTAGGGAAAAAATGTTTACATGCTCAAAACTTTGGGAGTTTAAACCTTAAAAACAAGTTTTTAATGCTAAAATCACTTCTTACATAGAAAAGTCAGACTAGGAAGCTAATAGTTTTTGCTACAAATAAATAACTTTCAGAATATTAAAGCTAAAGAACTAAAACAGTATGTATATTATGGAAACAAGTACTTGGAAGATTTCACTCTTTTTTCTTAATGTCTTATTACTCATAATCTGAAGGCACACATGTATGTCAATGTATATGTGCGCATAAAATGCTGCCAAAGAATAACAAGTCTTATAATACCACTTGCAAAACTTTGCAAGGTGGCCAGGGGCAGTGGCTCACACCTGTAATCCTAGCACTCTGGGAAGCCATGATGGATGGACTGCCTGAGCCAGAGTGAGACCCCCATCTCTAAAAATAGCTGGGCATTGTGGCAGGTACCTGTAGTCTCAGCTACTCAGGAAGCTGAGACAAAAGAATTGCTCAAGCCCAAGAGTTGGAGGTTGCTGTGGGCTGTGACACTAAGGCACTCTACTATAGGTGACAAAGTAAGACTCTGTCTCAAAAAACAACAAAACTTTACAAGGTTTACCACTAACTACACTGAAGTGTACCATGAAGTTTTCCGTGGCTAGTCAGTATTTATGTATACCTTTAACCCACAAGTCACTACACTAGACACCACTTAGCCAATTCCCCATCTCGTGACAAGACTGAGAAATTATTTTTCCCTTCCAATCACTTGACTTTGGATTTCTTAGTGTTTCCCACTGCACTCAGAATCATCATTTCTTTATGCACTGAGGAGTCTTCCAACTACTACCCCAGAGCTTGGCATTCAACAAATACTCAAGCTATTTAAATGGCTGGGATATTATTACTAATGATAAGCAATAAAAGCACCATTACCTGGGCTGCTATCTGGGAATGGAATTGTTGAATCTGAGCTTTCAAAGCCTCATTCTGCTCCAGAATATCCTTTCATAAACAGCAACCAAAAAGAGAGGGAAAGTTTGCTAATAAATATCTCAGTGTAAAGAACACAGTGAGTTATAAATAGCACCTATTTATCCCTTAAAAAAGCATTCTTAGATTCTGAAAGGCAGCATTTTAAATAAATAAACGTTCTGAGTTAATTGATAAGGCAGAAATTAAGGCTGTTATTCTATTTCCAACATAAGGAGCACAGACACTTAATATAAGGAGACAGCACAACTTCAAACATATCCTATTGTGACAAGCTCTCAGAGATGAAGTTATAATTATTATTCATCATCACTCCAGCATTAGAATAAGGTAGGCCTTGTTCTCTCTTCTAGACACATAGATCTTATCATTTCCCATCTTTACTTTTTTTAAAACAAGGAAAAATAGATACCTGAATTTGCATTTGTAGAGACTCTTCTTTGTTCACCCTTTTCTGCTCTGATTCCATTAACTGCATTAGTCTTTGTTCCAACTGTTGTTTTGACACCAAGGTATCTGTAAGCTTACTATGCAGACTCTGTACTTCATTTTCTTTGGCCACAAATTTACTCTGCAAATCTAAAACAAAACTTTACATTTTACAAAAGTCTCTTCCTTTGCCTAGTTACTGACACTCGTTGTAGGGTAGGCATTCTCCTCTAGAAACCCTCCAAGTCTCTCCCACTTCTCCTGCATGCTCTTGCAGCAGCCTGTGCTCACCCTCCATGAGAGGAAAGGGAGCAGTGAAGACACAGACGATGCACACTGTGTATAGCCCAGTATCTCACAGATGAAGCCATCAAAAAAAGAATCAGTGAGTAGTGAAAGACAGCACTGATTAAGTGGGCAGTTTTAAGTAAACTAGTTGGGAAGGTGAGGCTCTTGTCATTTTTCTCTTCACAGTTTAGGAAATGAGTCTTTGCCTAGAAAAAAAAGACTGAATCAAAGAACCCAAGTAAATAACTACAGAGAAGGACCACACACAGTGAGGTTCCCATTACTCTATTATGCTCCATAATTTTGCCAGCAACTTAATGCTTCAAGCAACGCTGCTTGCTAGCTTATTTTAAAACCCTGACAAATGTGAAAGAAATAAAGACATTCTCAAATTATAAAAGCTATGTTTACTGAGCCATAAACAAAAAGCCAAATTACACTTTCTTCCCAGAAGGAGGCAAAGTTCACCCACAGCCACACATCAGGTTTACCTTGTGCCCCTACCTTGCTGTGCCGCCTCGTGCTCTGCCGCTCTCTTCCTGAGGTAGCTCTGAACTTCTTCCCATCTTCTCTCAGCTTCTTGTAGTTGAACCTTGATATTTGAAAAGGGAGAAAGGATGAATTAGCACAAACAAGGAATTTGGACTTTGAAAAAAAAAATCCTCTGCCTCTTCTACTGCATCATAAAACTACTTCTTGCTAGGCCAGTATGCATAGTCAAAAAGTCATTTGTTTACCAACCACAGCCATCCTATCCTGCAAAACTCAAGACTTACAGATTAGAGATTTCAGACACTAATTTGTGCTATGTTTGGATCAAGATAGCTATAGCTATACAATGTACATATCTAATCCACTTAGCTAAGACCTATTTCCTACTAATCTTCCTTCACCTGATAAGCTTCTAAAAGACAGGATGGTATCTTTATTGGTTAAATATGAGTACCTAAAATTCATGTATGAATATTTATAGTGGAAATTCCAATTATGACTATAATCTTCAATGTTACTTATGTATTTATCCACATCCACAAGGAACTGACTTTCATATCTATAATGCCTGCAGTAAATCCACCAGCAAGACAATATTAAATAAAAGACAGGACACTTGTATCTCCCACAAGACCTAAGAAAGCTTAAAAAAAAAGTTACCAATTGTTCTCAAAGGCTGTTTAACTCAATAGTATCAAGGTATGACTACATCAATGTAGGTAGCAATCTGTCTCATACAGTAACACAAATTTACACAAATTAAACTATACTTTCAACAAATCTCCCCCTCAATAAAAAGAGAAAACACACAACTGTACTCATCACTTCAATGTCAATGTACATAAGAGTAATCAATTTGTTCCTCCCTGTCAGCCTAAGCACCCCACGCACCTCTTCACAGAATGAACACTTCATTACACCAGTGTCACTCTGGTGTCTAAACATACAGCATGTGACTTCTGTACACCATGGCACAAGTACAAGCTATGGAAGCATCACTTGGCCTTATGCTCAAGCAAAGGAAAACCACCTATTCCAATGCTGGAAAAAAAAAAAGGCTCTACTGGACTTACTGAGAAACCCAAGTTATAGATGATATAAGTAACAATAAAGGTCATTTTAATTATATGATTTTTGCCTTATACACATGTATACCCAAATGCCTGTAAGACAAAATTCTACTATTTATACTTGTCGATCAACTAATTCCATTTTTCATATTTTCAAACAATCTTTAACTTCAAATGCAAGCCTACATTCAACTCTTTCATTAGAGCACATGCCTTTTTTCATGAGGGCAAAGCACTTAAGACTACAAGTCCCATTAAGCCCAAACTGTACTTCTCAAACCTATATGCACATGAAGGTCATCAGACTCAACCCCTCCCTACAGCATCCATGAAGTGACTGCTCACCTTCAGCTGAGTGGCCGCCTGCTCAGCGCTCTTCTTCTGGACTTCCTCTTGCTGCAGTTTCCCTGTCTTCTCGGTTAGTTCATTCACCAACCTGGCATAATCCTGGCGCAGTTTATTTAGTTCTGCAGACTGCCTGAAAACAGTAACTGGATTAGGAGCCTTCTATTATTACAAACATACATAAGGAACAGGTTTTACTGACCTAGCGATTTCATTCACAGCCAACTAAAAAGGAACTCAAGTGACTAGAATACTAGGGTTTAACTATAATTACTACATAATTCTAACAGCATTTACATAAATTCTAAATCACTGTAAAGTTTCAACAAAAAGGGACAACCATAAACTGATGAGCAAAAACAATGTCATCATCCAAGTGGTCTGACAACCAATTAACGTCAACCAGCCAGGATGCTCACACTGCATAGTCACACTACTGGTCTCTCTGTGGGACTGCTCCTCAAAGTGAGGCCCCAGAGCCACAAACACCATGACAATAAAGAGTCTGTCTTTCTTTTTTTTTTTTTTTTTGAGACAAAGTCTCACTTTGTCCCCCTGGGTAGGGTGCTGTCCTATCACAGCTCACAGCAACCTCAAACTTCTGGGCTCAATCAATCCTCCTACCTCCGTCTCTAATGTAGCTGAGACTACAGGCACCCACCAGGCTACTTTTTCTATTTTTAGTAGCGATGGGGTCTTGCTCTTGCTCTGGCTGGTCTTGAACTCCTGAACTCAAGCAATTCACCTGCCTTGGCCTCCCAGTGCTGGGATTATAGGTGTTGAGACACCACACGCGACCAGGAACATGTCTTAATATGCAGATCCCTAGCACCCACTTCAGAGTCACTAAATCATAATCTTTTAGGAGTAGGACTCAAGAATATGATTTTTAACTAGCACACCAATTGTTCTTCAGAATAGTAAAGTTTGGGAACTACCATGGAAGGGGACTTCCATAGTAAGGCTTTAAATCTTATTAGACTCGGTTTAAAACTACCCTGGTAAGCAAGGGTTTAAATCTTACTACACTTGGCTTCATAAATTTGTCCACTATCCCACTAGTGGCACTAATATTTACTACATAGTTTATATAACATGTGAATAAGTGTATATGTAAGATATATAGTACACATTAATATTATTTATATAGTTTGATATGTAAATGCATGTAAAGTTTTTATATAGCTGAAGAAGTTCTTCACACAACAAAAGAGAATTTTGAAAAGTAACTCATTTTAGAAACAAACATAAGAAACAAAAGTCTAATTACTACCAAATACCATTTTAATGAATCAAGAAAATATTCTGCCATTCAATTAAAAATAAAGCATGTGGAAACATACTTGCTTTCCAGTTGGTTTGTAGTGTTGCTGACAGCATCTCTCAGTATACCATTTTCCTGCTTCAAGTGAGCAATCTCTGCCTCCATCTGCTCACGAACTTGCTGAAACTAAAGTTATTTATACATATAAGATTTAGGAAACAAAGGTTGCCAAAAGCTTCTTATAAAAAAGAATGCCCAGAGCATCAACAAAGTTCGAATCATTCTTCTGAAATAAATATAAACAAACTTAAAGGAAAAATTCATTTTGTTAGGGATAAATGTAAAGTAAATATAAGCTGCCACCACATTCAAGAGTATAAGTAGATGACAGGTTACATACGAGATAAGCATGCTTAGAGATGCTTCAGAACTAAAAGATGATTAAGACTTCTTTCCTACCCAACGGATTCATAGAATTAAGCCTGTCTTGGTCTAGAGTATGGAAATTTTATGTTAACAATATTTTTAATGAAAGTTTAACATATAAGATATATAATCCAAAGTTTAAAAACAGAAAGTTATTTTTGATATACTAAGTTATAAATCAAGCCATACTCAAATAGATAGCATGCAATTCTACTTACTAAAATATTCTGACCTAATTTTTTTCCAGTTTTTTAAACTGTGGTAAAACACACATTAACATAAAATGTACCACCTTAACCATTCTTAAGTATACAGTTAAATGGTTAAATACATCCATTATGTTGTGCAACCATGACTACGATTCATATCTGTATCTTCTAAAACAAAACTCCATACCCATTAACCAGTAACTTCCCATTCCCCCTTTTCCCAAGCCCCTATGTGGCAACCACTATTCTTACTTTTTTTCCAGGCGTCAGGGGAGAGAAGGTCTCACTTTGTTACCTAGAGTACAGTGGCTTCATCACAGCTCAGCCTCCTTAGTAACTGGGACTACAGGCACATACCACCACACCTGGCTAACTTTTCTTTTCAGAGAAATTGGCCTTACTCTTACTCAGGCTGGTCTCAACTCCTGGCCTCAAGTGATATACTCCCAAAGTGCTAGGATTACAGGTGTGAGGGACCTCACCCAGTCCTGACTTTTGATCACTAATTTTTTAACTTCAGATTACAGTATCAAAAGTTAAAATACACTGAATCTTATATTCACATTAAGGGCATGTCTTTAGTGTATGAAATAATCTTATCAATAATTCTTTCAAAAAAAATTAAGAGTTGTTCAAAATCTTATTAATAATCCCAATAACAGCAATTAAGGGGTATGCATGTTTCTATTTGCCACAGAACTTCTTTTCTTTTTTCCTGAGATAGGGTTTTCTGTCACCTAGGCTAGAATGCAATGGGGTCTTTATAGCTCATTGCAACCTCAAACTCCCAGGCTTGAGCAATCCTTCTAGTTCAGTCTCCCAAAGCAGTAGTATTTTTTTTTTTTTTGGAGACAGGACCCTCAAGCTGTCCCCCTGGGTAGAGTGCCGTGGCATCACAGCTCACAGTAACCTCCAACTCCTGTGCTCAAGCGAGTCTCCTGCCTCAGCCTCCCAACTAGCTGGGACCACAGGCGCCTGCCACAATGCCCAGCCATTTTTTGGTTGCAGCCGTCATTGTTGTTTGGCGGCCAGGCTGGATCTGAACCCGCCACCTTGGATATACGTGGCTGGCACCTTAGCCACCTGAGCCACAGCTGCCAAGCCGCAAAGCAGTAGTATTACAAGAATCAGTACTGCTGCCCAGCCTCGTAGAATTTACACAGAATCTATATCCTGGCCTCTATAACCAATCTAGTGTAAAAAAAAAAAAAAAAAAGATGAATCACATAAATACCTTTCATTTTTAATAAAAGGTACTGCTACAAGAATCTGACTTTTCAAATGCACAGTTAAGTAGGAATTAGGAAGTAAACATTAGTTGAGATTATGAAAATCAGTTCTTCAGTAACCTGACAGATGGAAGACTAGCAACAGGATCAAAGAAGTATTTTACAAAAAATAACCTGGTTATTAAATTTCAGGTTAAATAGACATGAGAAACCTATTAATATAGGGGCTCTGTATATAATTATCCTAGTATATAATAATAAACTAAGGACATTTCTAAGAATTGAATGCAAGAGTAGCTAGGAATAAAATACTTTTTAAAGATTTCAGACCAAATTGTAGACTGGGCAAAGGAAATAAAAGTCAAAAGATTCAAGTATAAGGATAATAAAGCCTCAAAGAATCGAAAATAAAATCAACCTGATCAATAGCAAGAGTCTGATTTCAGACATAGTTTAAATCTGAGGTAATGACAGACCTTCCAGATTGAAGCATCAGCCAAAAGATGAAAATAACAATTTGAAAAAGTCACAAATGGGCTGAGCATAGTAGCTCACAGCACACCTACAATCCTAGCACCCTGGGAGGCCAAGGTAGGTGGATTGCTTGAGCTCACGAGTTCAAGACCAGCCTGAGCGAAAGCAAGACTCTGTCTCTATAAATAGTCAGGCATTGTGGCAGGTGCCTGTAGTCCTACCTACTCAAAAGGCTGAGGCAAGAGGATTGCTTAAGCCCAAGAATGTGAGGTTGCTGCAAGCTATGATGCCAGAGCACTCTACATAGGATGACAAAGTGAGACTCTGTCTCAAGAAAAAAAAAAACTTTCACAGGTGTAGAAAGTTGCTTAAGAAGAGCATTATATGCCCACTTGGCATGCAGACCCAACCCATGTTCTTCAATAGCCTCTTTAGCAGTAATATATTCTAATCCCTTTTTAAAAAAGAAAAAAGTTCACTGGTTCAGACCTAACTAGAAATCATGAAAGTGAAGGTACATACAGAAGACAAACAGTAAGACTTTCTGAAATGCTGACAGCAGACAGGTGAAAGAGTGTGAGCCCACAAAGGGGACAGAAGGTCACTTAACCCAAAACCTTGAGAGTCACCCTCCACTACTACCTCTCCTCACTCTAACACTAAGCTCTACCTAATTAACTCCTCACTCAGACTCATTCCCTCATTATTGTCAATATTTGATTTCAAGTCCTTGTTCTCTCTGACTTGAATTCCTACAAAAGCCTTCCAACTATCCCTTGTTTTAATCTCTACATTGCTGCCAGGGTAATAATGAGAAAGACCAAGAAAATACCAGCAATTGCTGGGTTGCTTAAACTCATTCACTGGAGTTTAAAACAATACTCTTCAGGTACATTAGCCCCATGAAGACAGGTCCCCATCTACTTCTCTAAATCTTCTCTTCTTGTGTTGAAGAAAACACTGCATTTTTCAGTGTTTACAATAGGCAACCAGCACTGATAACCCTGGTGTGTGCTCAGTAAGAAGCTCAAACCTGGATCCCAAAATAGACCCATGGAGCCACCACCTGCAGAGGTGGGACTGACAATGACAGCAGCCACTCTTGTGCTCAGTGCCCATCTCTTCACTCTCTTATCTGACAATGCCTAATTGTTCCAAATGGTACGATCTGGTGTGGATATCACTTCTAAGAGGTCTTCTTATTAATCCTTCTTCTTCCTTTCCCACCTCTCATCTCCACTCCTCCAAAGCACCCAACACCTACCTCTACTGTCCTGGTGGATTTACTTGTCTGTCTCCAGTCTCGTACCTCATCCCCACCTAGAAAAGTTATTTCCTTAAAGGCAGGGTATGAGTCTGACTAGCCACTATATGTCAAAGGCCCGTCACAAGGTCTTGCACATACTAAGCACTTAGAAGTTTGCTAATTAAATGAATGCACACATTTCACTTTGTTTTCAAAGAATGAAAATACACCTTCATTTGCATCTGTTGAGTCTCTTGATAACTGACATGCATTTTGTTTTGAAATACATTATGTTCCTTTTCTAATGCTCCAATCCGATCTTTCATTCTTGCTATAACCACATTGCTTCTTTCTTTCTCCGTCATCATTTCCTAGAAGATTAAGACAGATAGGAAATTATAAAAAACTTGGCATTAAAACTTGCCAAAAAAATTGGCATTATAAGCCTGTAACAGTAATAAGAAAATATTTTTAATAGCACATAAAATAACTGTTAATGCTGAAACAATGAGTACATGCTTTAAAAGCAACATCAAAAGGTTAAAAAAAGAATAGTGTTCTGTGTCTCACCTGCTCTTCACACAAATTCCTTTCATAAACACTTTATCAAAGTGTTTACTCTTATTTCAAATGCACCTTCTGGTTTAAAAAGTTAAAGAGAATAGTTCATAAACCACAATTATTTTAGCTCGATATAAAAAAGACTAGCTTAAAGCCAAATAATTAATTCTCGATTATTCCTAGAGTTCTCTTTCAGGGAACAGGAAAAGGCCTAGAAAAAAAGTCTAGAAGGCAAAAAAGGAAGTTTCTCTTCTACAGGAGAAGCCAGGGCAAGATGGGTCTATAACAGACAGGAAGTTCAGAACAAAGAAAAGTAAAAATCAAAATGCAAAATGTTATTGCCTTCTTAAGTCAAAGCTTCAAAGGGTGGTTTCACTTCATTTTGCAAGTATTACAAACTCCTAGAACAAATATTAATTACCAAAGTATATGAAAGTCAAGCAATTTTAAAATTATCTGAAGGTATGATCAGTTCATGTCCCTGCTCTCAGAAAGTCACAAAATTTGAGGTTTTTATACAATTTATAATTGCCTTTAACAGTTCATTCATATTTATACATTTTTATACTGTCTTAAATATAGAATGAATTATCACAAAGAATTTATTTTTAACTTCTGAATAGTAAAAACTACATTCAACTTTCTAACTACAAAGAAGCACAGTTACTTTAGTAACAATTTTAATTGACTTTAACTTTTTCTATGGATTTTATTTACTTCAAATTCATATCAAAGATTTACATTCAAATGACGTCACCCCCTCTCATGATGTTGTCACAGGTAGCTAGGCGAATGACTCACGTATTTCATTTATTGTATTTAATCTCTAAAGCATGTCAGGAAGAGTAAGATCACATATTCTATATAGTGTTTTAATTTTGTTCTCTGAGTCTACACAATTTCTCTCGAACTAAAATTTCTGGGGTTTAAAGAATCTGATTAAAAGTTATAAATATTTATCATAAGAACCTCCATAAATTACTTATATAATAGCTTCACAGTTATTCCACAAACTGAATTTAAATAAAATCACACCAAGTTTTGTGCTGCTACAGAGAACGGATCAAAGTTGGATCCAATTAAAACAAATTAGTCGTGAACGGAATGTTTCAGTACTCCTGAATGGAATGCTTCTGCTACTCTGAAATTAGATTATCTATAAGTACTATTATTTTAAATACATAATTGAACTCTAGATTATAATATCATGAAAGCATGAGGCAGTTCCCCTCTCAAAACTCTAAAAGAAAATTACTTTAATTGAGTATGAATTTTTTTAACAAATAATTAAGTCTGGAATTATGAGTAATTTTGCTTCTGACTCAGGAAATGTTTTTACCTGGGTTAGCTGCTTACACCGATCCTTTGTAGCAGCAGCGTCCTCCTTCATAGCAGCAAGTAATTTTTCCTTTTCTTGAAGCTGATGTATAAGTGCAGTCAATTCTCCTTTACTTGACTACAATTGAGAAATCAATACAGAATTAGTAACAGTTAACACGTGCTAAGGAAAATTATAAAAATGAAATACCTAATATCAAGTGTTCTTGGCCAATACAGAATTCTATACTATAAAGTAAAATGACTACCAAATACAGGTCAGTAAAATATTATTCAGAAAGGTCCCTGTAACACAGTATATCCTGAAATCGCCAACAGACTACATACCAATCAAGAAACAGATTTTACAAAATAGTATCGCGTTTCCAGGTTTAAACCCAGAGTCAAAATAGCAATTTCCCCCTCTTTCTTCTTGAGTGGTTCTCAAGCTGTGGGTTGCGACCCCTTTGTAACAATGAAAATACATCCTGCATATCAGATATTTACATTATGATCTTAACAGTAGCAAAATGACAGTTATGAAGTAGCAACGAAAATGATTTTGTGATTGGGGGTCACCACAACATAAGAAACTGCATTAAAGGGTCGCAGCATTAGGAGGCATTTAGGAAGGTTGAGAACTACTGTTCTAGAAGCTCAAGAGAATGTAAGACCAAAACGCAAACCATCATCAATGAACCAAGCACCTGTAATCTCAAAGCACAATGAGGAAAGATTGCTGAAAACAGTGATGAGACACAGATGTTTCATAGTCCTTGCAGAACACACTCAAGACTACAGAGGTGGCGTGGGTATGAAGTTCTCTGAAGTGGACAGGCATATCCTGAAAGGTGAAATGAACAATCCTCCATTTGCCATGAGAAACAAGTACAAAGACAGAAGGCAAAAACATTCATGGAAGGTCGCAAGCAGGAAAGATGAAAAAATTAGACAAACTTTACTCAAAGAGAATAGCTAGCCACAGAAGTAGTATCAGGAAATACTCTCTGTAGTGAGATCTCAACTCTGTTACACAAGCAGCAGCAAAGGTTAAAATAATCCATTTGCACCCACAGGCACAGGGCAGATTTGACCCTTCACCATTAGCAATCTCCATCAAAGAGATGATCTAAGAGGAACTACCCCTCATTGGAAAAGAATTAGTCAAAAAGAAATAAAACAGGGTCTACACAAGCTACAAAAAAAAAACTAACAAAAACACAAGTGACAAATGAAGAAAATCCCATCAGAAAAAGGTTATCAAAGAGCAGACACAAATTATGGTAAAAATATCACAATTTTAAAAAATGTAATACAGAAGTCATCTCTGGAAAACAAGGGCAAAGAGCAGAGCTCAGAGAGGTCAGAGAAAGTAAGACCACAAAATGAGATAAAACATAGGCTAGCAAAACTCCAAGTGAAGTTAAAGTAACACCATTCCAATTAAAAGCAACAAACAGAAAAGGGCATGTTGCTGCCAACACAGTGAGGGCCACAGAATCCAGGGTAAACAGAAGCACAAATTAGGAAAAAGTTTCCTTTCATTGTATATTGCTTAGGTTTTTTTAAAGAAAAGGACTAAGATATGAAAGATAAAAACCAGTAGAAAGCCAACATGTATCTAACTGCCATCTATTATTTCAATTATTTCAAGGACATTCTATAAATCTTCCAGTGATAAAAGCTGACGTGAAAAGCCCTGCTGTATTCAAGGGAAATTTAATAGAGAAATCAAATGTCAAGCCATATTATAATAAAATTACTGCTGAACTTCCAAGAAACCAAATCACTTGATGTGTGTACAGTAAGGAAGGCAATGAAAAAGTTCGATAAATAATAAACACCTGTTTTATCACCTAAAGAATGTTTTAAGTATGAGAGTGTAGTTTCATAAAAACACATACAAAGAGCACAAAATTCAGGCTGGCCTCAGACCTCTACCTAGCAATAAAAGTGTACCATTCTCATCACAGTCTATTATATAAAAGAAAAAATGAGCAGTCATCCTGGCCTCTTCTTTAGCCACTGTATCTAACTACTCAGCAAGTCACATATCTCCTCTATCCTATGCCAGTAATCCTGTGTTTACCATCCCCCTTCCCCTGAAGTGGTCTTTATCAGGAATAAGGATTTACAATTACGACTTTGCAAGCTATTAGAAGATCTGATCAAGACTCAATTTCATGCCAGAAAAAGGGAGAAATTAAACTTAGTTTTTCTCAGACAGGAGACCTACAAAGGCCCTACAGTAGAGAACAGAACCACCCATGAGAAACCAAGAACAAGACTATAATCAAAAGCTAAACCACACCAAGGAAAAGAAGAAAAAATGCCACCAGTTTCCAAACACTTGCTATACTTTAAATGATATTTTTAATAGTCCTCATTTTTTCCCTAGGCCTGCCTAAAATAGATATCAAGTATAGTCTGATTTATTTCTAATTTTCTAGAGTTCAAAGCTATCTTGGACAAAAAAATGATTAAAGCCACTAGTTACATCTTTACCCTCAATACACACTTAAAACAATTACTTTTAATCTCAAAAAGTAATAATTTTGGCTAGGCATGGTGGCTCAGGCCTGTAATCCTAGCACTCTGGGAGGCCAAGGCAGGTGGATCACTTGAGCTCCAGAGTTTGAGACCAGCCTCAGCAAGAGGATCGCTTAAACCCCAAAGTTTGAGGTTGTTTTGAGGTATGATACCACAGCACTCTACCAACGGTGACAAAGTGAGACTCTGTCTTAAAAAAAAAAAAAAGACAATTTTAACAGCAAGGTAGTGACACAGTAACATCAATTGAAGGCTTTTTTCTGATAAGAGCTATTCTCAATCCCCACAAATAATTAAGAACTCTTTATATCGTATATCGTAACCCAAATATAATAAAGTAAACCAAAGAACAAATTCTTCAACCGAAAATGTCAAGGAAGTTCCTTTAAAAACAAAAAAAGTATCTTCAAGATACAGGAAAAAAAGGCATTCCTTGCAATAGAATATCAGACTTTGTATTCGAAATCATATGAAGTTATAACATTTACTCTACCCTCAAACAGCTTGTTAACCATGGGCCATAGCTGGCATGAGAAGGTGACTAACAGACATACTACCCTGTAAAATGTCACCAATTTGTAAGACATATTGTCAAAAGACACGCAAAACATAGACAAACATAAGGCTATAATAAATGGCAAGACAAAATTTAAGTCCAGGTGGTATTGAAAGAATAGCAGACTGAACAGTAGACTGTGAATTCAGGTTAGCCTCATAAGAGAGAAAATTACATTTAAATGAACACCTTAAGGACGACTTACACACATGAGAAGAAACTGGGGTATGGGAAGGGTTAGGAGGGAAGATGAGACAGGACAGACAGAAGAAAAAAGTTTGATGTGCTAGAAGAACCAGAAAAGATCTAGGAACGGTGAAATGTAGTGAAAGAGCAAGTGAAATGTCATGGTGAGCCTCTGCAGAGGGGGGACATAGGACAGGTGGAATGTAGTGAGAGAGTGAGTAAAATGTCACTAGATGAGCCTCTAGACAGGAGGGGGACATAGGCCTATTGAGGAATCTGGGTTTGTGGTTTTAAGTGCAAAGAGAAAGGTACCAAAAGGCTTTTCAGCTGAAATTATGTAGTAAAATCTGATTTACCTCCTAAAATTCACCTTGCAGTTATGTGGGAAAAAGGATTAGAGGGCAAAGAAACATCAACTCATAGACTACTCTACGTAATCAAAAAAGGTAATGACTTGGACTAGAGTGATATTTATTTTAAGAAAAAAATTTCAATCATTCAATGTTTAAAAGCAAACTAAGTGGTTATGGGGGAAGGTTATGGTACATGTGTGTATACACCGTGAGTTAAAACATGGACAGTTAAGTCAACCATTTAACACTGAATACCAGACACCATGTCATCTTATCTAAGTAACCACTGAAAAAGTGTCACCTTTCCTAGTATGACTGTACACATATTATAGTGGACATGTCCAGTAAGAATATAGATGTTGGGGGGATGGGGGCGGAGCAAGATGATGGACCAGGATTGTTCAGCTGAGCTCCCCTAGAACAACTGGGGAAAAGGACAGAACCCAGCTATACCTGGCACAGGGACCTTACCCAGAGTTAATAGCTCAGGGAGCACAGTGAGGACGTGGTGAGCTGGATGCAGCACATGATCCACAGTGGTGGAAATCTGATTAATTAGGCAAGTGATTGCAAGTGGCTGGGATGACTGCCCCCACAGAGGTCCGGGACAGGGAAGCCTTTCTGGAGTTTTCAGTTGTTGGGGAAAGCTGTGCCTTGAATGGAAAGGTTGAAAGAGCAGGCAGACTTGGACAGTATACAGCAACCAGATTTGAAGCTGGTAATAATGGATCTGCCATAGGTTTGGTGGCTGGTGAGATAGCCATACTGAGTCTCAGTGTCCAGGGGGCTGCCACTGTGGGAAGGTCATGAGTAGATCTTAGCAGGGGCCTATGGCACGGACGTCTTAATTCTGCCTGCTGGGATCAGAACTCCACTCTCAAGACAGGCTGAGGGACTCCTACACCCCACAGGAACTGTGGAGTCAGGGGCACTGCAAGACCTATCCCTGAAGAATTCTTGTGAGTTTTAAGATCCCAACCCAGCAGTGTCTGAAAGCTGAGGAAACAATCAGGCAATCACCAAAGGAAAGTAAGACATTGCTGGCTGTGCTCTCCATCTCCTAAAAAACCATAGTGCCACCAAGTGTCCTGGTGACATATTACAACAGAATGTCATCAACAGCAAGGACTTCCATTTAAAACAAAGGAGGCAGTGAGAAAGAAAAAGGAGGACAAGGAGGTGAACAAGAAGAAAGAATACAAGAGAAGGAACCAACAGAAAAATTCATGCAACATGAGAAACTAAAACAGAGGAATTCCCCCAAGGGACCATGAAGCAGCAACCGAAGATGACTCCATCTATAAAGACGGACTTGATAAAAAGGGGATTTAAAATATGGATGATAAAGACAACAAAAGGATTGGGCAAGAAAATGGAAAGACAGAATCAAAAGTCAGACAAGAGATATGCATAATAAAGAAAGGATATAGTGGAACTTAAGGAAATGAAAGAGACAATCAGGGAATGTGAAGAAGCAGCAGAGAGTAACAAAAAATAGGTTAGACCATAGAGAAGAAAGAACCTCAGAGCTAGAGAATAAAGTTTTCAAGTTAACCCAGGAAAAACAGAGAGATAAAGCAGAACAGGTGCTTAGAAAACTATTGAGACTTCATGAAGCATTCAAATATATGAATAGGGATTCCTAAAGGGGAAGAAGATTATCCCAAAGGAATGGAAGCCCTACTAGAGACCATCATAAAGGAAAACTTTCCAAGTTTTACTAAAGACCCCGACACACTCCTTTCAGATGGATATCAAACTCCGGGTCATCTCAACTCAAACAGAGCCTCTCCAAGACACATTGTAATGAACCTGTCCAAAGTCAAAATGAAAGAAAAAATTCTGCAAGGATCCAGGAGTAAGTGCCAACTGACATACAAAGGCAGAGGCATTAGGATAACACAAGACTTTTCAAATGAAACTTTCCAAGCCAGAAGAGCATGATAATCCACCTTCAACATTCTTAAAACAACTTTTAGCCCAGAATTTGGTATCCTGCTAAACTAAGGTTCAAAATTGAGGAATCAAATCTTTTGTAGATATACAAGCACAGGGGGAAATCTACCACAAGACCAGCTCTACAGGAAATATTACACCTATTCTCAACACTGACCACCACAATGGACCACCACAATGGACCACCAATTAAACACCAAGAAGCTGAATATCAATACTTAGCTTCTACAGTGGTGCAAAGGATAAAACTACACAATAGACTTTAAAATAAGATGAATAGAATTCCATCACACTTATCAATTCTCTAAATAAATGTCAGTGGACTGAATTCACCACTGAAGAGGCATGGGCTGACGGGACAAAAAAGTACAAATCATCCATATGCTGTCTCCAGGAGACATACCTAGCCTTGAAGGACAAATCAATACTTAGGGTTAAGGGATAGAAAACAGCCTTGAAGGACAAATCAATACTTAGGGTTAAGGGATAGAAAACAGCATTTCAAGCAAATGGAAATCAGAAGTAAGGAGGGGCTGCAATGCTATTTTCAGATACAAGTGGATTTAAAGTAAGTAAAGTTAACACAGAGATGATGGATGTGTTACTTAGTTCAAACATTTCACATGTATATCAAAGCAGTATCCTGAACCCAATAATTACATCAATGTACAAAGTTATGATTTAATAAAAAGTAATTAAAAAAACAGTTAACAGAGATAACATGAACACTTTATACAGATCAAAGAAACAATACAACAAGAAGACATTTCAATTTTAAATATTTAAGCACCCAACTTAAATGCTCCCAGACTTATGGAACAGACCTAGAGGAGTCTGAGCAATATGATATTCCATCAAGTCAGAGACAGTAACACTTCTCTGACAGAACAGATCCTCTACACAGAAACTAAACAAAGATACAAAGGACTTAAATGTGACCCTAGAACAAATGAGATTAACAGACATATACAGAACATACCATCCCAAAGCAAAAGAATTCCCCAACATGTTCTAGAATGCAAACATCAACCTGATACCAAAACCAGGAAAAGACCCAACTAAAAAGGAGAATTTCAGACCAATTTCACTAATAAATATAGATGCAAAAATTCTCAATAAAATCCCAGCCAAAAAATTACAACTATACATTAAAAAAAAATCATTCATCAAGATCAAGTAGGTTTCATCCCAGGGATGCAAAGCTGCTTTAATATATGAAGTCCATAAACATAATTCACCAAATCAACAGAAGCAAAAACAAAGACTATATGATCCTCTCAATAGATGTAGAAAAAACAATGGATAAAATTAAACATCGTTTTCTAATTAGAGCACTTACAAATTTAGGCACAGGTGGCACATTTCTGAATCTGATCCAAGCCGTATACAAGCCCACAGCTAATATTATACTGAATGGAGTAAAACTGAAAACTTTTATACTTAGAACTAGAACCAGACAAGGCTGTCCGCTATTGCCACTACTATTCAACATACTGCAGGAGTTCTAGCCAATACAATAAGGCAAGAGAAGGAAATAAAGGGCATCCAAATGGAGGCAGAGAAGGTCAAACTCTTGCTCTTTGCCAACAATATGATCTTAGAGAACCCCAAAGACTCAACCACAAGACTCCTGGAAGTGATCAAAAAATACAGCAATGTCAAAAAAAGAAACAAAATACATCAACGTCTGGGGATATAAAATCAACGTCCACAAATCAGTAGCCTTTGTATATGCACATAACAGCCAAGATGAGAAGCTAATCAAGGACACAATTGCCTTCACAGTAGAAGAAGAAGAAGAA
>NW_003852476.1:259430-264561 GCF_000181295.1 Otolemur garnettii | reverse complement strand
AGGAGGAGGAAGGAGGAGGAAGAAGGAGGAAGAAGGAGGAAGAAGAAGAAGAAGAAGAAGAAGAAGAAGAAGAAGAAGAAGAAGAAGAAGAAGAAGAAATACCTAGAACATACACAACAGAACATGTGAAGAATCTCTATAAAGAAAATCATGAGGTGGGCGGAGGCAAAATGGCCGACTGGAGCCAGCTTTCCACAGAGGCTCCTGTCAAAAAGCAGCATTAAAGGACAGAAGTTTAGCAGGTAAGCTGATAGTTTGGAGCTGAGTCAATACAGAAGGTTGAAGAATGCACATCAACCCTGCTGAGGCAAGCTGCACTCCCAAGGATACAAACAATAGGTGCAAAATCCATTGCCAACAGGACGGGAGTCCCCTCCCCCAAGAGAATGGCTTGCAGTATACTTTCTACAAACAAGGGAGCAGAGTTCAAACATCCTCCCATTTATCCCACACGAGGGACCCTTTAAAAACCAGACTTCCTTCCCCTACTTGGGTGCCATGGCACTCTACTGCCAGTAATAAAACTATATCAAACTGTACATATTATCCACCTGCAATTCTGAACTCCCAGCACTCCCCTCCACTCTCACCCCAAGTTCTGGAAGCCTGTCCCCTATGCAGTCAAGATTCTTGGGCATTTTCTCAAAAGGCATGGACAGAGCATGGGATGTTGCAGGTCTGTGCTGATTCTGCAGCACGGGGGTAAAGAGAAAACAGTGTACTGAAGGAACCATACAGGAAAGGATGAAGCAGTACACCACCACCTCCCCCACCCCCAACCCCACCCCCGGCACAGAACAGCAGCAGAAACAATAGGGTTCATACCCCTGGGGATATTTTGGAAGAACACTCCCTGTCTCTCTGGGCAACCAGAGAAAGCCAGGCAGGCACTGGTGGAATACATCTGGGATAAAAACACACACACCATGAGCAATGGTATGCCTGAGGCGGTACTGCTGGGTGGAGCACGGCAGGACAAAGAATTGAAGACACCTGCGCAAAGACGGCATACTCCCAGGGATGGGCTGCCCCAGGACTACTTACTGAGCCTAAGAAACACCCAGCCCTCAGGGGATCATAGCTGAGACAAAGGCAAGCAGGAAACCAAAAGCTGAGTGTAAGCTCTAACTGCACCCACCCCAACACAGACTGCAGGGAAAACAGAAACACCAGCTCTGGGCAGGGGCACAGACTGGGGCTGAGTTGCAGTTTTTGTGAAATCAAACAGCACCTGGTCCATAGGAGAATATAGCCAAAACAGAATCACAAATTCTGCGAAAATATAAGCGTCAGCAACATCAGTCAGGGGCAGGGATGGAACTGAGTGAACTGCCCCAGCTTCCGTTAACCACCCAAGGTTGGCAGGCCTCAGCTTCTGTTGCTGGATGGTGGCAGAGTACAGAGGGCTGGCAGAGGAGACATAAGATCTCTCTGTGACTCAGGCAGGCTCAAACCCCTGAAGCATCTGCTCATGGAGGGTACTGGGTCATAGCCCTGCGGGGTTAGCAGTGAATGGGTGTGACAGTAGCGGAAGGTGGGGAAGGAGGCATCAACCTTCACAGACTAATTCATTTACTGGAGGGGGTCCTTCTGACTCCACGGAGCACCATAACAAGTCATACTCGAGCTGCCAGCAGACCCCTGCTATCTAGTTGCCAGAGATCTTTTGAACTCCCTCACATGAGACTGGCTGCTGACTGGAACAAGTGATTTGGATCTCTCGGACTGGACCAATCACCTGAGGACTATCCAATGTGGTACCCTGGGTGTGTGATTGTGGAAAGGGTTGATTTTCCTTTTCCAGTTTTTACCCATGGGGGGCGGGGTGACATAATTGCTGGTATTTCTCCACAGCTGAGACTTCAACCCAGAGTAACTGATTCACTAGGGTAGGACAGAGACTAGCTGAAAACAAGACAGAGTCACTTAGCCCCACCACACCAAGTAAGTGCCCAGTGTCTCAGGCCATAGGACTGTACGGGTCCTTTGCAAAGGTCTAGGGATAAGGCACAGACACCAGTCACAGCTCTTGGGTAAAGGGCTGGTTAATCAGGAGCCCCCCAAACCCAACTTCACCTTATCTGCTCATCTAGCCAAACAGTGTAAAATAATCATGGGGCAGAATCAGTGGAAAGACTTCAGAAAAGATGAATAACCAGAGTAGATCAATGCCCCCAAGGAATGATATGGCAGACACAACTGAAGATCCTATTCATGGACACGTGGTTGAGATGTCAGAAATCAAATTCAGAGTTTGGATTGTAAATAAGGTTAATAGAATGGAGGTAAAGTTGGAATTAGAAATTCAAGGAGCAATTCAAAAGCTGTTTCAAGAATTCAATGAATTCAAAGAAAAAAAATCACCAAAGATTTTGACACACTAAGACAAGAATTTGCAGCCCTCAAAGATCTGAGAAATACAGTAGAATCCCTCAGTCACAGAATGGAGCAAGCAGAAGAAAGGATTTCTGATATTGAAGACAAAGCTTCTGAATGCTCCCAAGTGCTCAAGGAGAAGAGAAATGGAGAGCAAAAGCAGATCATTCTCTCACAGAGCTTTGGAATAATTCGAAGAAAACTAATATACAAAGTTGCTTTGCAAAGCACAAAGCACATAATCTCTTTCATGAGATTATGAAACAGAACTTTCCAGACATGCCAAGCAATTCTGAAATTCAGATAGCAGACAGTTTCAGCACCAGCACAACTCAACCCAAATAAGACACCCCAAGACACATCATAATTAACTTCACTAAAGTTAAAATGAAGGAGAAAATTCTGAAAGCAGCCAGATCTAAGAAAACCATAACCTAAAAGGGGAAGAATATTAGAATGACTGAAGATCTCTCTGCTGAAACCTTTCAAGATAGAAGAGGGTGGTCACTGGCATTTAATCTCCTAAAACAAAATAACTTTCAACCCAGGATCCTGTATTCAGCAAAACTGTGTTTCATTTATGATGTAGAAATTAAATACTTTAATTACATTCACATGTTGAAGAAATTTGCCATAAATAAACCAGCTCTCCAGGATATTCTCAAACCTATCCTCCACAGTGACCACTGCAATCCTCCACCACAAAAGTAAACTCATGCAGAAACTTTTGATCAAATTCCAACTTTCAGAGTGGCAAAGGATTAAAAATGTCTACTGGACTTTAAGAAAACTTGATACCCAAAATTCTACCAGGCTTATCAATATTCTCAATTAACATGAATGACTTAAATTGTCCTCTAAAGAGGCACAGGTTGGCTGACTGGATACAAAAACTCAGGCCAGAAATCTGCTGCATACAAGAATCTCATCTTACCTTAAAAGATAAATATAGACTCAGGGTAAAGGGATGGTCATCTATATTTCAGGCAAATAGAAATCAGAAAATAGTAGGTGTTACAATTTTATTTGCAGATACAATAGGCTTTAAACCAACAAAAGTAAGGACTGATAAGGATGGTCACTTCATATCTGTTAAGGGTAATAACATGATGAGATTTCAATTATTAATATTTATGCACCCAACCACAATGCGCCTCAATTTATAAGAGAGACTCTAACAAACATGAGCAATTTGATTTCCTCCAGCATGATAATTGTTGGAGATTTTAACACTCCTTTGGCAGTGATGGATAGATCCTCCAATAAGAAGCTAAGCAAACAAATTTTAAACTTAAACTTAACCATTCAACATTTGCATTTAACAGACATCTACAGAACATTTCATCCTAACAAAACTGAATGCACATTCTTCTTAACCATTCAACATTTGCATTTAACAGACATCTACGGAACATTTCATCCTAACAAAACTGAATGCACATTCTTCTCACTAGCCCACAGAACATACTCCAAAATTGATCGCATCTTAGGTCACAAGTCTAACCTCAGCAAATTTAAAAGAATAGAAATTATTCCTTGCATCTTCTTGGACCATCGTGGAATAAAAGTTGAACTCAGTAACAACAGTAATCTGCAGACTCATACAAAAACATGGATACTAAATAACCTTTTGCTGAATGAAGCTGGGCATAGACAAGGTTAAGAAGGAAATTATCATATTTTTGGAACAAAATGATAATGAAGACACGAATTATCAGAACCTCTGGAATACCACAAAGGAAGTCCTAAGAGGGAAATTTATAGCACTGCAAGCCTTCCTCAAGAGAATGGAAAGAGAGGAAGTTAACAACTTAATGGGACATCTCAAGCAACCGGAAAAGGAAGAACGTTCCAATCGCAAACCCAGCAGAAGAAATAACCAAAATTAGAGCAGAATTAAATGAAACTGAAAACAAAAGGATTATACAACAGATCAAGAAATCAAAAAGTTGGATTTTTGAGAAGGTCAATAAAATGCATAAACCTTTGGCTAACCTAACCAAGAAAAAAAAGAGTGAAATCTCTAATTCCATCAATCAGAAATGGTAAAGATGAAACAACAACAGACTACTCAGAAATTCAAAAAATCCTTAATAAATATTACAAGAAACTTTATTCTCAGAAATATGAAAATCTAAAGGAAACTGACCAATACTTAGAAGCATGCCACCTTCCAAGACTTAGCCAGAATTGAGTGGAAATGTTGAACAGGCGTATATAAAGCTCTGAAATAGCATCAACTATACAAAATCTCCCTAAAAAGAAAAGTCCGGGACCAGACGGCTTCACAACAGAATTCTACCAAACATTTAAAGAGGAGCTAGTACCTATATTACTCAACCTTTTCCAAAATATAGAAAAAGAAGGAATACTACCCATACTATAGAAGGAATACTACCCATACTATAAAGCAAACCAACACATTCTATGAAGCAAACATCACCTTGATCCCCAAACCAGGAACAGACCCAACAAGAAAAAAAATTATAGACCAATATCACTAATGAATATTGCTGCAAAAATATTCACCAAGATCCTAAGAAACAGAATCCGGCAACACATCAAACAAATTATATACCACAACCAAGTGGGTTTTATTTATCCCAGGGTCTCAAGGCTGGTTCAACATGCATAAATCTATAAATATAATTCATCACATAAACAAATTAAAAAACAAAGACCATATGATTCTCTCAATTGATGCAGAAAAAGATTTTGATAATATCCAGCATCCCTTCATGATCAGAACACTTAA
>NW_003852476.1:224298-259152 GCF_000181295.1 Otolemur garnettii | reverse complement strand
TTCACAGTAGTGCCAAAGAAGATGAAATATTTAGGATTTTACCTAACAAAGGATGTGAAAGATCTCTATAAAGAGAACTATGAAACTCTAAGAAAAGAAATAGCTGAAGATGTCAGCAAATGGAAAAACATATCATGCTCATGGCTAGGAATAATCAACACTGTTAAAATGTCCATACTATCCAAAACAATATACAATTTTAATGCAATCCCTATTAAATCTCCACTATTGTACTTTAAATATTTCATAAATACTTCATTTTATATGAAATCAGAAAAAACCTCAAATAGCCAAGACATTACTCAGAAATAAAAACAAAGCAGGAAGAATTACGCTACCAGACCTCAGACTATACTGTAAATCAATAGTGATCAAAACAGCATGGTACTGGCACAAAAACAGAGAGGTAAGTGTATGGAACAGAATAGAGAACCAAGAGATAAACCCAGCTTCTTACCAACAAGCCAATTAAAAACATTCAGTGGGGAAAAGATTCCCTATTTAACAAATGGTGCTGGATGAATTGCCTGGTGACCTGTAGAAGACTGAAACTGGACCCACACCTCTCACCATTAACTAAGATAGACTCTCACTGGATTAAAGATTTAAATTTAAGACACAAAACTATAAAAATACTAGAAGAAAGTGCAAGAAAAACTCTTGAAGAAATTGAAAATTTTTATGAAGATAACTTCCATGGCAATTGCAACAACAAAAACTTTAAAATGGGACCAAATTAAACTGAAAAGCTTCCGCACAGCTAAGGAGCCAACAACTAAAGCAAACAGACAACCTTCAGAATGGGAAAAGATATTTGCAAATTATGAACTGAACAAAAGCTTGACATATAGGATCTATAGAGAACTCAAATTAATCAACAAAAAAAGACACAACATATATATACACACACACACATATATATATATACATATACATATATATATATATGTATATATATATCTCCCCCATATATCACTGGGCAAGAAAAATGAATAGAACCTTCTCTAAGGAAGACATACAAATGACTTAACAAACATAAGAAAAAGTGCTTATCATCCCTAATCATGAGAGAAATGCAAATCAAAACCACCCTTAGATATCACCTAACTCCAGTGAGAATGGCCTACATCACAAAGTCTCAAAGCTGTAGATGCTGGTGTGGATGTGGAGGGAAGGGGAACACTTTTACACTGTTGTTGAGACTGCAATCTAATACAACCTTTTTGGAAGAAAGAATGGAGAATTCTCAAAGAACTCAAATGACATCTCCCATGTGATCCTGCAATCCCATTACCAGGCATCCACTTGAACGAAAAAAAATCTTTTTAATTATAGTAACAGTCTGCACTAGACTGTTTGTCTCAGATCATTTACAATCGCCAAAATGTGGACACAACCTAAATGCCCACCAACCCAGGAATGGATTAACAAACTATGGTGTATGTGTACCATAGAATACTATTCAGCCATTTAAAACATGGAGACTTCACATCTTTTGTATTAACCTGGATGGAAGTGGAACACATTCTTCTTAGTAAAGCATCACAAGAATGGTAAAGCAGGAATCCAGGGTACCCTGTTCTAATATGAAGGCAATAGATGATTTAATATAAGACGGGGTGGGGGTAGAGAATGAGCAAGTGGGGATACAGGAGGAGGGAGGGGAAGGGAGTCACAGTGTATGGTACACCTATTGGGAGGGGGACACAATTATAAGTGGGACTTTATCTAACAAATGCAATCAGTGTAAAACTAAGTCTTTGTACCCTCAATGAATCCCAAACAAAAATAATAATTATAGAAAAATAAAAAATGAATATCGATGTTAATTCATGGGACTTCTATTGTATTTTCTTTGGAGGGGGGATATCTTACAAACTTTTATACTAGCCATAATAGTGATTTTGCCATCCAAACAATTTATTTAAACAGGGTACTATTATACACACACACACACACAGTCTCCAGTCACAAAAACAGACCGTATAAGTAACACAGAAATCACCTGCCCTTGACTTCAACAATTCTAGTCAGAGTAAAGCATGGTACAGCTTAGCCAAGCACCAAATGACATTAAAGTCACATAAACTGTCTTATATTAAACAAGTGGCTTTTGTTAAAGCATTAGATGACTACAGATAGATGACTAAACTAAGTAAGCACACTGATTAGTATGAATAAATAAAATAATTTCTGAATACATTCCAGAACTTCTGGAATGTGACTTATGTGTTTTTGGGTGTTAAGGAGTAGATAATAATTAATTGCTGTATCTAAAGTCTTATTTGGTGAACTTCTAATGACTACTCACAAACATACCAGTAATAAAAAATATGCTCACCTTCTTTAAAGCATCTTGTACCGCACCAGACTTCTCCTTTAGCAAGTTTACAACACAAAGAGCTTCATCTTCAGAAAACATCATTGTCTTCAAGGACAGAAGAAAATCTTTAAATTTCACTTCAGCATTTTCTTAATTAGAAGAGAGAAAAAAAAAAAAGAAATGGCATTTAAAAAGACACAAGCAAAGGTAACCATCAAGAATTCCTAGCCCAGAAAGTCAATAGCCAAAATAAAACAGATTTATACTTTACATTGAATAACAATAAATGTTCCAGTTATGAGGGGGAAAAAGTGTTTATCATCTGTAATATGGAATAATTGCATTAACTAAAAGGTTGCTTAAACTACAGAATACTAAAATGCCAGTATACTTTGACTTTTTAAAAAATGTATTAATTTATTTAAGTGTCTTATATATGCTAGCATCTGTACTAAATGTGTTCATAATATTCTCATTTAACTTTAGTAATCCTTGAACAATCACAACCAACTCTAGGGAGGAGAATTTATTAATCTTGAACAATATATAAGCCAAATGCCACAGGTGAGAAAACAAGCTCTAAGACTGTTATAAAAATGAAATCTGATTCTTCAAAGAATAAATATACACAAGCAATCCTGACATTTAAAAACCTATTGGCTGCAGTGGCTCTTGCCTATAAATCCCAGCACTTTGGAAGACCACAGAATGAGGATCACTTGAGGCCAGTTTGAGCAACACAGCAAGACCCCGTCCATACAAAAAATAGAAAAATTGTCCATATGTAGTGGCAGGTGCCTGCAGTCTCCGCTATTCAGGAGACTGAGGCAGGAGGACTGTTTGAGTCCAGGAGTTGGAGACTTCAGTGAGGTACAATGACACCACAACATCCAAGTTTGGGTGACAGAGCAAGACTGTCTCAAATAATAATTCATAAGTAAATAAATAAAATCCATGCATCAAGTCCCTCCTGACTCCCCCTCACCCCCATTTTCCCAAGGCTCTCATATTAGGTACCAATTTTGTCTTCTTAAAGGAAATGCCACCCATCAGACCCTAAAAAGCTTAGGGCTTTCAATTATTTCAGCTACCTTTTAAGCTTTTTTTTGGTTTGTTTTTTTGAGACAAGAATTTCACTATGTCACCCTTGGTAGAGTATCATGGCATCACAGCTCACAACAACCTCAAATCCTTGGGCTTAAGCGATTTTCTTGTCTCAGCCTACCAAGTAGCTGGGACTACAGGCGCCTGCCATAAGGCCCAGCTATTTTTGTTGCTGTTGTTGTTGCAGTTGTCATTGTTGTTTAGCTGACCCGGGTCAGATTCGAACCCTCCAGCCTCAGTGCATGCAGCTGGTGCCATAACCACTGTGCTACAGGCACTAAGCCTACTTTGTAAATTTTTAAAGACTCATTTTTTAAGCCATGTGTGAATAGGTGAGAGCAAGGGGCACATGGGAATTCTATACTTTCCACTTAATTTTGTTATGAACCTAAAACTGCAAAAGAAAGAAGAGTCTATTTTTTTGTTTGTTTGTTTGCCAGGTGAGGTTTGAACCCACCACCTCCAGTATATGGGGCTGGTACTCTACTCCTTGAGCCACAGGTGCTGCCCGAAGAGTCTATTTTTTATAAGGTAGTCATGAATTAGCCTAGAAACTTCATAAGATATAACAACATCTGGAAAAAGATCACCAGATAGCTGTAGGGGTATGTGGAAGTGTTTAAGGGAAGAGTCATATTTTGATGTGTTTAAATTGTTAGTGATTTTATAAGCTTTAAAATCAATATTTAAGTATTAGTTATAAGTAGGTTAGGAATTAAGAAAATGATTGTAGAGGATGGGCAAAGGAAAAATAGAAATAGGAAAAGAAGGAGATTTAAAAGAATTCTGAGTCTAGTGTAATGTATTGTTGGAGGCCTGGCATCTTTAAAACTTAAGGAGTGGCCAGTTGAAATTTCACCCCTCCCCCAGTGCAACTCCAGGGCAGCAGAGGTCTCTGAACAGGCAAGACTCACCTGTCCAGGCAGGGCTTTTTACCCTGGGAGAGGGAGTGCATTTGTCAAGTTAGATATGTAAAATGCTTAAATTTTGTTAAAGAACAAAAGATTTGCTGCTGAACAGACAAGGAGATAAAATATCTCTTTGCTTTGCTTCTGTCACTTTGATCTGACCAGAAACGTCAGTCTAAACAAAAAATTCCTTGAATCGTCACTGCTGTGATTTGTGGCTTCCCTGGGGTCTTTTCTGACTTCCTGCTCTCAGACTGTTTTTCACTGATCCATAGTCTGTGTTAAAGATCGCAAATACCTTACAGCAATAAAAGTAAAAAGTAAATCCATCCAATTAATGTAGTTAAAACAATCGTTTAAAAAAAAAAGGAATGCAAACATAGCAATAACCATATCAGAATTGTCTGCCTTTCCCTTATAAGATTTATGATTAAAACAATGGTGTATGAAATAAAAACAGAGCTAGCCTAGGGCAAGACACTACATGTGATGAACCTCACAAAAACAGACATACAGTCTCCTGACTCAGCTTAACTCTTAAAACTTTTCCTTTGTCTCGCATTTCTTCATACTCTCGTTCAATGAAGTCACTTAAAAAAAAAAAACTCATAATTTTGAGACTTAATACCCAACAGATAGCAAAATAGCTGTGGGACCTTTAGTAAGTCAAACAGAGTGTCCAGACCTAGAAAACTGAGACTAGACTAGCAGACTACCAATAAGTCTTTTGCCACGTGGCTCCCATTGGTCTTTTAAAATGCATTATTTCTAGGAGAAAATGTACTTAACTCCACCATAGCTCAAAAATGTGATTATAACATTTATATATAATTTTATATATATAAACACACACACACCAGATTATAACAGCTATACATTACCTTTGTCAGTTTCAGTCTTCAGTTTTTTAGCCCCAGATTTCTGGATCCCTTCTACTTGATCAGGTTTAATCAAATCAATAACCTCTCTCTTATCCACAACAGGATTTGAGTCAGTATTATCCATCAAAGGGATATAACTGGTTGCATGAATAAGGGGTTCATCCACCAAGACTGCAATTTAAGTTCAACACAATCATAATTACTAGGGGTTTTAAAATCAGAGAAACAACATGTAAGGACACTTAAATTTAGTAAGTGTAGTTGTTTTCAAATCTCTAATACTAACTAAAATTGGTTTTAATCTTCTCATTTCATCATGTAACAAGTCTAGTTCTTGAGCAGTACCAGGTTCAATATTATTGTACAACAAATCATTTAAGTCATCTAAAAATGTGTACCTTATCTCTTATAACAGTGTGTGAAAACTTCTTACATAATGTCCTTAGTTCTCATTTTTTTAATTTTACTATAAGAATCCATTCCTATTTAACTGTGCTCAAGGAAAATAATTTTTATGTATATTGGTATTCTATCGAATTCTAATTTAAGTTCCTTGCACTTGCTCAGCATTATCCTCATTTCTAGTAATTATGCCCCTAATTTCCATCACACACCTACTACATTTGCCAAAACTTCCAGGGTAACATTAAAAGTAGAGTTCCTGCTTTGTTCCTAATTTTAATGGAAAGAACTAAAAACTTTTGAAGAGTAAGCCTGATGTCTTGTTGGTCAGAAATATAAACATCCATGCCGAAATGGAAATTTCTCTAAATTCCTGCCTTTTAAACAGCTTTGTGCCTATACTACATTTCTTTTAATTAAAATTGATATTTAATTTTACCAAATATATTCAGATAGCAAGTTCTCATATACCTGATTGATTTGGCATAATTTTTTTGTTTGTTTCTTTTTTTTTTTGAGACAGAGCCTCAAGCTGTCGCCCTGGGTAGAGTGCTGTGGCATCACAGCTCACAACCTTCAACTCCCAGGCTCAAGCGAGTCTCCTGCCTCAGCCTCCCAAGTAGCTGGGACCACAGGCGCCTGCCACAACGCCAGGCCATTTCTTGGTTGCAGCCGGCATTGTTGTTTGGCAGGCCGGGCTGGATTCGATCCCGCCACCTTAGGTGTACGTGGCTGGCGCCTTAGCCACTTGAGCCACAGGCGCCGAGCCGATTTGGCATAATTTAAATGCCAATAATAGAATCTCCTCTTTTCTAAGTTTACCATCTTCTATTACCATTTGGTACCACAGATCATTATTATTTGGGAACTACTATTGTTTAATTTACACAATTTCACAGCCATGTTTCCTCTGGAAAATTCTGAACACATAAGACTGCTCCATCACTTTTAATTGGATGCTTAGTTTATACAAATGCAAATTTTGTTTAGAAAATAATTGGAAATGTAGGGTAATGTTAGATCTAGTTAATGTCAAGCATAATCTTTAATATTAAAAAGTAATGTAGGGTAATGTTAGATCTAGTTAATGTCAAGCATAATCTTTAATATTAAAAAGTATAAATATTTCATGAATATTTTTCTTCTATAGTTTGTATGCTTTTACATTATTTTCTTCAAAACAGAGTTAAGAATGAGAATATTCATATATGCTCTGCCCTTTTAAAATTTTCGATAGGCTCAGCGCCCATAGCACAGAGGTTACAGCGCCAGCCACATACACTGAGGGTAGTAGATTCGAACCCCGCCCAGGCCAGCTAATCAACTGCAACAAAAAAACAGCTGGGCATTGTGGCAGGTGCCTGTAGTCCCAGCTACTTGGGAGGCTGAGGCAAGAGACTCACTTAAGCCCAAGAGTTGGAGGTTGCTGTGAGCTCTGATACCACAGCACTCTACCAAGGGTGACATAGTAAGACTCTGTCTCAAATAAATAAATAAAATTTCAGATACAGTTTTTACCTTAAAGTTATACCCAGTCCAGTTGTCACAGTGCTACAAAGCTGTAAGGCTAAAGAGAATTTGAAACTCAAGTGAGCACTCAGTTATCAAGAGTGCACACTGACACCAGCAACAGAAGAGCACATGAGGTCTCCGGAGTCCCTGTCCTGCTCTACTTCTTTAGAATAAGCATTTATAAAATATAAATCTACATAGCTCACCATTTTCTGTCTTTTGTTTTTTTGATGACATTTTCTTCTTTGCTGATCCACTTTCTTGTTTAGTCTCTTGATGAAGGGGTAATGCTTCTTGCTTTTTTGAAGGTCCTGTGAGAGTTTCTACCTTTTTATCCTGGTCATCTTTAGTAAACATAAATGAAAAATATCATTATAACAGTTAACACATAAGAAAGGATACAATTACTAGTGAATAACTCCCAGATTGCTTTACCACTAAAATTTTAAAATCTGATATATTACTCTCTCACCAGTAACTTATCCTTCTCTGTTTCCTACTCCACTACACCAGCTCTTCAATGTTCTTGCTCCTTCTGTCACATCCCATTTCACTTCCAAATCTACTCAGCCTATAAGGCAAGGTAAAGTCTCTATTACAGTGATTTTCAACTGGTGTGCCATGAGAGGATCTTAGGTATGCCATGAAAATCTTTAAAGATCATTAACTTATTTTTGAAAGAAGTTCTAAGCACAGAAACTATATTCTTTTTCTTTTTTATGAACAACATAAGTGTGCTGCAAAAGTTTAACTATGAAGTGTGTCATGAGATAAAAGAAAGGTTGAAAAACACTGCTCTATCATTGTAAAAAATAAAACCCTTCCTCACTGCTGTAATTTCCAGGATCTCACACTCATTTCCTTCTACACTGACAAAATCCTTTGTAGTTCCTTTTATATCAATCATTCCTCAACCTGATTTTTTTTCTTTTCCATTCCTTGAAAGGATTAACTTAGGTCACTGATAATGTTTGTTAGCATGTATACTGTATTTGTATCTCTTATAATTGCATAAGTCAAACATAACTTGAATATTAAAATCTTAGCAGTTTTTTCCTTTCTTAAAATGTATATACTTTTTTTGAGCACCCTCTGTATACTACTGGTCTATCTTTCTTAAAGTTTTCTTTTCTCCATTATACTCAGTGAAATATGCTAGTCACAAAAGGACAAATAGTATGATTCCACTCACATGAGGTTCCTACAATAGCCACATTCGTAAAGACAGAAAACAGAACAGTGGGTCCCAGGGGCTAGGGAAGGGGAAAATGGGTAATTAGTGATTAATGGGTAGAGTTTCAGTTGGGGAAGATGAAAGGATTCTGGAGACAGTTAGTGGTGATGACTACAAAGAATGTGAGTGTATTTAATACCACAGAACTGTACACTTAATGGTTACAATGGTAAATTTCATGATATATATATACATTTAAAAAACCACAATAAAAGAATAAAATATGTTCTCCTATCAGCTCTGATGATAATTCTCTTCTTACACTTGGAATATTTATTCCTTTGCATTCTCCTTTATGAACTGCTTCCACTAAGTACTGGTATTTCTCAGGGCTATGTCTTCAATTTTAATACTTTCCTTAACCCATGGCTACGTCTACTACCTTTATGCTCAAGGTTTCCAAGTCTGCATTCAGACCTTGCTCCTCTGCACTTACACAACCCACTGCTCTGTAGACAACCCCATAGGTGCCTGAAATACAGACTGTAAGTGTTCTCTCCATTAAGGAGAAGAAACCCCAGCTTCCTGCACTATCTCCTATCTTAGGACTACCGCTCATCTACCAATTAGAGGTTGGCAAACTTTTTCTGTAAAGAGACAGATAGTAAAATCCTTAGGCTTTATAGCCATATGGACTCTGGCACACCTGTTCAATTCTGCCGATGAAGCATGAAAGCCAATCGCATAAATGAACAAATGTGGCTGCATTCAAAAACAATTTACAGACACTGAGATATGACATAATTTCCCCATTTCTCAAAATATTATTCTTCTGATTTTTTTCCCCAACCACTTAAAATGTAATAACTATTTCTGGCTCATGGGCATAAAAAAGGAATTGGGCAGATTGTGCCCACAGGATGCAGTGTGCCAACCCTGACCTGAGAACTTAAGAGATCAGCTTTGATTCTATCCTATCCTTTACCTGCTACACCCTATATAATGATATCAACCATGTCGTGCTTACTTTGTAGACCTCTCTACTTTCTATATATTCTGTCAAGAACTGCTATGTAAACCTACTGCTATGTAAGCCTCTTAACTAGTCTGCCTACATCAAACACTGCCCCATAAAAATTGGCCTTGCAAGCTCTGCAAAAGAAAATTGTGAAATAGAAATCTGGCTACGTAACAAACAACTCTGAAAATTTTCAACAGTAGCTAACCTAAAAGGTCTCCGTTCCTTAGCACTGTATACAAAAAGCACCAGGATCTAGTCACAGCCATCTTTTCAGCTTTGTTCCCTGCTACTCCCTACCACGTATTTCACAGTTTGTACCCCTCTGCGGGTACAGGAGACCCCACTCTCTGCTTGGTGAAGGCACTACGTCCTCTGTAAAGCCTTTGAAGCCCCATAAGTTGTAGGCACTCTGGCCTCTGTGTTTCTTCTATACTCTGTACATCTACATAAATTACATTTTGTTACTAGCTTACATGTCCATGTCCTTCTCCATGAAAACATGTGGTACTTACTCTTACTTCTCTAGTACCGTGCCTTAATCCTAGTTGGCAGGCTAATATTTAACACCAACATAACCCTCAGCAAGTTAAGATACACAAATGACTTAACAGTACACACGAGCCCCTTCATACAAAGCAGCTTCATACATCACCACACTACTTCTCAGGTCCCTCCCACTGTATTATTAACTCCTCTCCCTTGATTAGCCTACCTCACCCCCACCATCCACTCAAAAAGCTCAGCTAGTACCATTCAAACTTTAAAATTAATTTCTTGCATTACATGCTCTAAGTGGCCTACCCTAGAATTCCTAGTTTAGACACACCTAGAAACATTACATGAAACATTTTATAATGACCTGCTTATGTTTGTGTCTATAGCTAACATGTGACTATCTTGAAAATGAACTATCTCAGTAACCCTAGTACCTAATATAATGCCTAGCATAAAAGACACATAAGATAAATGTTTGTAAAACAAATCGAGGATGAGAAATGATATCTGACTTTATCTTTTTAATTCTTATCACATTAGAAAGTGTTAGTTGAAATAAAAGTTCCTACCTGCTAATATTTATAAGTCCTTAGTCATTTTAGTAAAACAGCCAAAGTAAGATTTTGTCTATCAAAGATCTTTTCTATATTTATAATATGAAGTTTAGTTTTAAAAATGCCGTATTATAATCAATACTAATTCCTACCAACAATTAATGAAAGCAAACATACAGGAGTAAAAAGTAATCTTCGTTTCAGAATTAGTATTCAGCATTTAGGGTACACACCTAACAAAACATCTGAATTTCAAAGCTCTAAAGTTATTAAAACAAACACAATCAGGCAGTAAAGTTAAATGGATGACAATACCGCTTCCGTTTCTAGACTTCTTCTGCCCTGGTTTCTTCTTTGAGACACCTGCTTCAGAGGGCAGTGTGGGCTGTTTAGTAACTGGGACAGGTTCTACTTTTTTGTTAGGAGCCTTTAATATATCACTTTCTTTGATGACTGGCTCTTCAACCACAGATTTTTGTTTCTTTTCCTTCTTCTTTCTTTCCCTAACACTACTCGAGGTTTCAACCACATTCAATGGAACAGGTATAACTTTCTCATCTTCTACAGCCAAAGCATCAGATAATTTAAAGTCTCGAGGTACGCTCTCAGAATCAGATTCATGGAGGTTCCCATTCTGGATTTCTTTCTTTTTATTCTTTTTCTTCTCTGCCTTCTTTTTATCTGTTTTGGTAGGAATAAGCTTTTGCTCTCTTTTCTGTTTTTCAAGAACTTCATCATATAATGTTTCTTTCATGAAAAGCCAGAAGAAGAGGAAAATTACTGTAATAACTACTGAAGGAATAAGGACAATAAAATATGTTGACTCATAAAACTCCATGGCCGTTTTTTTGTATTGTTTTGTTAATGTGATCCTATGAAACCTAAATGGAGAGGGGGAGACAAAAAAAAAAAAAAAAAAGAATCTATCAGTTATAAAACTTAAAACTCCTGCTCTTTCAAATGGCATTTTAGATCTACTCTAATGTGATGTACAAATGTAAACTGGTTAGTTGTTTAAATCACATATTTCATTACTTTGTCAACTAAAATTCAAATGTACTACAAAAGAAAAATGAATAGTAATTAGAAAGAGCAATTGTGACACATCCTTCTATTCAATCATGTAGATTCCAATGGGAGGGAAAAACTTAAACATTCATTCCTTTTTGCCCTACATATGCACTTTTGAAAACTTTGTTAACTAGAGGTTGTGGCATCTGCAGGTTCAAGGCATTTGGAGCTCCAGCCAGGATGATGGAGGTTCTTTGTAATGACCATCTAAGGAAGAAGGTCCAAGTTAAAAACAACACTAATGATATCATTAGGGACCTTAAGAAGCTGACTGCAGCCCAAACTGGCACCCGTTGGAACAAGATTGTCCTTAAGAAGTTGTGCACGATTTTTAAGGACCATATGTCTCTAGTGGACTATGAAATCCATGATAGGATGAATCTGGAGTTTTATTACCAATACAGCAGAATTCTTTCCCTGGCCCTTATTCTCCTTTCCTCCCATACTATCCACACTGGTATGGATGCTTGTTTTTAAAAATTCACATTAATTAAAACTTATATGTTACCAAAAAAAGTCATTAACAGTTAGCTTTTCTACTTTTATTGTATAAATGTACTAATGAATGCTAACATAAGTGAAAATTAAGAGGTATTAACTATTAGTAATTCATTGGTTTATTCAGTATTCATTAGAAGTCCCACGCTCTTAATAGTTAAAAAAAAATAAGAAAGGCAGTTCATTCCTTCATTTAGAGATTGGAGATCGCTCCTCAACCGCTAGCATCTTTACCACAGTGACTAACAGTCGCATGATTTGATAGTATACATCAAGGACATGGAAATCAAAATCAAAACGTTAGTATGTGGCATTAAAATGAATTTTACGTGCTTTTCTCATTTTTTTTCTAAGACAGTCTATACCAGCAGTTCTCAACCTGTAGGTTGCAACCCCTTGTAACAATGAAAATACATCCTGCATATCAGATATTTACATTACAATTCATAACAGTAGCAAAATTACAGTTACAAAGTAGCAACAAAAATAATTTTATGGTTGGAGGTCACCACAACATGAGGAACCTTATTAAAAGGTCAAGGCATTAGGAAGGTTGAGAACCACTGGTCTATATACATTGCATGAAACAAGTTACACTACAAAAGCAAGGTTGGCCATCCTTGCCCTAATGCTTTAAAAAAAAAAAAAAGGTGACTTGGCTCCCGTGGCTCAGTGGTTAAGAACACCGGCCACATACACAGGGCTGGGAGGTTCAAACCTGGCCCAGGTCTGCTAAACAACAATGACAACTGCAACAAAAAAATAGCTGGGCGTTGTGGTGGGCATCTGTAGTCACAGCTACTTGGGAGGCTGAGGCAAAAGAATAGCTTAAAACCAAGAGTTTGAGGTTGCTGTGAGCTGTGACACCACAGCATTCTACTGAGGGTAACATAGTGAGACTGAAAAAAAACAAAAAAGAAAAAAAAAACAAAGTCTTTGTCTCATCAACAGACACATCACTTCAGCCCTACTTTTAAAGTAAGTATGGGGCGCAGGGGCAGGGTGGGGTGGGATCGGGGGATCTGTCTCCCAGATCTGCCTAGACAGTGGTTCTCAACCTTCCTAATGCCTCAATCATATAGTGCAGTTCCTCATGTTATGATGATCCCCAACCATAAAATTTTCTCTGCTACTTCATAACTGTAATTTTGCTACTGTTATGAACTGTAATATAAATATCTGATATGCAGGATGTATTTTCATTGTTACAAAAGGGTCGCGACCCACAGGTTTGAGAACCTCCAGCCTAGAATATATGCATTATAGCCTTTACCTGAAAGGTAGTTTCTGCTAAAATTAAATCTCAAAGTGAAAATTACTCTGATGTTTAGATTCTAAATATTGATGCTCTTATCAGCGAGAATAAGCCGCATAAAAGTAGCTTGTATTTTATGTTATCTCAAATCTGTTGTGGAAAAAGGCAGTGTATAGTGCAGATGTAATTAACCACCAGGACAATCTTTAGCATAAAGCAAATTAAAGTGAACTTTTGTACCTTCAGAATATAAATCTGAGAATTTTTAAGTTTTTAAATTATTATCTTGAAGAGTCTTAAAGATAGATAATGATTAGATAAAGAAATTAAATTCTACCTAAACACAATCATTCTAATGATTTTAGACCTGGAAAAACATTTGATTTTAAGCTGAACAAATCGGAGTTTGTTGAACTAAGACTTTCTTCAGAAAAGAACTCATAAATTTTACAAAACAAAATAAAGTTATTCACACTTGTCTGTGTTAAGTGCCAAAACAGACAGTATGGAAATCTTATGTTGTTGACCTAATCAACTTGAGCTTATTAAATTTAACTGTCTTTCAATTAATTTATATCCCAGTTTAAAATGCAGAACATACTTGCTTGAAGTTATACCAGCAATGACCCAAGTCCGAAAATAGCCAGAAATGGAACCTGAGAACAAAGTATGTACAACTAATCCTTGAACAACACAAGTATGAACTGCCATGGTCCAGTCACACACAGATTTTTTTCAATCAAACACTACTGAAAATACAGTATTTGGCGAGTATGAAACCTGCTTATATGAGAACCTACTTTACTACATACACTCAAGTTCTGCTGGGCCAACTGTGGGGCTTGAGTATATGGAGATTTGGGTATACAGGGACTTAGTACCAATGCCCCGACCTGCAAAAGATGACTAAGTCAACAGGCATATTATTTAATATTAATCTTGTAACTCAACAATTCAGACTTCCATAAGCATATTTTAAAATAGCACTGACACAACTCTGGACTTACAAAGGTAGGTTTAACAAATTGAAGGGAAAAGGAATTGTGCTAACCAAATACTGGAAAAAAACTTCGTAGAGAACTGTTTCCCTGATAATTCATTTTAACATGAACTATCCATGTTTAAAATTGATTAAGATATATTTATTTTTCTCGTAGCATTTTATCTTCAGTAGTGTTAGTGGTCAACTAACACTGCTTTTAAAAAGCACACAATTGTTTTAAAATATAGCATCCCTGGCTCGGCACCTGTGGCTCAAGTGGCTAAGGCGCCAGCCACATACACCTAAGGTGGCGGGTTTGAATCCAGCCCAGGCAGCCAAACAACGATGGCTGCAACCAAAAAAAAAAAAAATAGCCAGGCATTGTGGCCGGCGCCTGTGGTCCCAGCTACTTGGGAGGCTGAGGCAGGAGACTCGCTTGAACCCAGGAGTTGGAGGTTGCTGTGAGCTGTGGTGCCACAGCACTCTGCCCAGGGGGATAGCTTGAGGCTCTGTCTCAAAAAAAAAAAAAAAATAAAATAAAATAAAATATAGCATCCCTAGATAAACATCCTATTCAACCTAACTAGGGAGTTGTGGGAAGAAAAAAGACAAAACAATGAGTTGGAATGCTTTAAATTTTTGCTTTGAGGAAAAGTTGAGGTACTTAGCAGAAGACACAGAAGCTTAAAAAATTGGAAAAAAAAAAAAAAGGGCAAGACAAGGTTAAAAAGGCCTGATAACAACAAGCTGCAGCCCTGTGCAAGCTTAGGTAGTGGAAAGCAGAATCGATAATCAGAGCAGGTTCACCTGTATAAAAAGGGGGAAAAGGCAAATGTTCAGAACAGAGCGAGGAAACCACAAGAACTTTCAAGAGTGATTCCTCAAGTGCTCTGATTTTCTAGGCTCCTTTTCCAGCTCCCTTAACAGTCCTCAAGGAATCATGTTCCCTGGCTTTGGATTTCATCCAACTAAATTCCCCTTCATCTGGGCTCATCAAATCTATCTCTTGTGTTTCAGGTATTTATCTGGCTCTATCAGGATGTCCAACCTTTTTTCTTTTTGGTAGCACATTGAAAATTTTAAGAGTTGTCTTAAATCACACATTCAATATACAAACACTAAGAAAAGCTGATGAGCAAAACAGAAAAAGTCCATGCATACTTTTCATCATATACAACAGACAGATAAGCAAAACAGACCTCAAATAATCAGCTGACACCCTTGAATGTTCCTTGAATGAAACGATAAATGCTTAAGGTTATGCATACCCCAATTATCCTGATTTGATCATTACATATTGTATGCCTGTATCAAAACATCACATGTACCTTATAAATAGTATATACACCTATTAAGTACCTATAATAAATTTTTTAAAAAAGAAAAAATTGAGCTACATGATTGATTTAACTTTTGTAAACTTCTCAGAAGGCACAATAACTTGCTTGTATTAATGTAAAAGATATCTGAAATCTCAAATTTTAAGTGGTTCAAAAGTCCAGGGGCAATTACTAGAATTTCAAAAGAACTGCTTAAATATGAAGGTTTAAGTAGAATACAAAGATAAACCACACTACACATATAGTGGTAAAACAGTGGAATTATTTCAGTGTGGGACAGCTACAGAAACACTGCACAACCATTTAAAATAATTAAAATTGCAACAACAAAATACATAACAAAAGGCTAAAAGTTATTTATGTTGAGCACAAAAACAGATAAACACATAGTCTGTGACCACAGAAAAACAAGAATCATCACATTTTTGAAGGGAATGGGATTACAAATATTTTTAGTGTATAGTTAATTGCTCAACTCTTTAAATTTCTTTCACCAACCTGAATATACAATATTACACTTTTATAAGTTTACATAAAAATTTTTTAAAATGTTGTTTATTACAATAAGAAACTGAGGCAGTTTGATAAGTATGCATACTACTAAATATCATGTAAATGTAAGAATTTGGAATTCTGTATTCTTATTAGTAGGTCCTTCAGTTGCTCATTTCTGCAATCCTTTTTCCCCAAACTAAAAGAGCATTTAAAACTGATGACAAAAACTAATTTTGTAAACTTTTTTGTTCTTCAATTGAGGAAACTGTATCAGTTGGGGTGACTAAAAAGAACCATTAGGAAAAAACAAATCAAAATTCAAGACTGAAACCTAAACAAACTGAAAATCCTTTTATAAGTGATATACACAAAACAATATACAGGCAAGCCGACACATTTAAAAAAAATGAAAGGTAATTTTCAACCTAAGAACATATAATTTCAAAAACATTCCTGCACAAATCAATATCTATACAACTGAATATGCTTTCAAAAAAATATATAAGCTCTCAGAGTAGCCTACAGAAGCCTTATTCAATGTATAACATAGTTAAAATATTTCTAAGATTAGCTGTGAGCACTAACTTAAAAGCCATTAAAAAGCTTAATTGTAATTAAAAGCTTCATTGTAAAAATGTTTATGAATTAAGAAAAAAAACTATCTTTAATTTGATCAGTGACTCTAAATACTTTGCATTCCAAACTTGCCACTCTTAATACAATGTTTCCTTTCCTTTAAACCCACAATAACATCTTAAGTTATTTTTAAACAGATAGGTTGATCTTTAAAAAAAAAATCTTATTTGTAGTAAATACTCTACATTGACAAAAAGTTTATCATTGGTGGCCAAGTATCATTATTAAATTAAGAGGATACCCGAGAAGGGTGAGGTCTAGTAGAACAGGTCTTCTCAAGGACACCACAAGGATACACCTGCAGGGTCCTCTCCATGGTGACTCAGCTCTTGGGTATTTGGAAACTTAACTTCCTGGAACTTGGAAATTTCCACTTCTGTGAAATCCTGTAGTTCTGTAGGGACTGGAATAGCATCTCCCACTTAATTCAAACTGGCCAAGGAAAATGGTACCTATGGGGTAGAACTTTTTGACTGTAGATAAAAAGGGAAAAATCAAGCCAGTCAGGAAGCGCAGCCATTTGGAATTCTTCTACGCCATAATCTCTCAGCCAGTGAATAAAGCCCTTCCCCTTATAAACATGGCTTCCTCTCCCCTTGGGCCTCATCTTCCAGCAACATTTCTGGTTCCCTGACGGGGAAGTGAGACCACCCAAGCAGAGAACAGACTCAGATGCACCGGGCAGTTGCCACTAATCCCCTGGACACCCACATGGGGGCCCCTGATCAGTCTGGGCAATGTGAACCACTGAGCGCACCAGGGAGGCACTTTGGCCTCCCTGTGTGGATGCCTCACCTAGGTGAAGAAAGGACCCCCTCGGTCATTACAAGGAGTGGTCTTCAAGGAGTCAACCACTGGGAGGAATTGGCATCCAGGAACAGGTGCCTATACAGGGAGACGTCTAAGGCAAAGTACAATCAATCTGGGGTTCCCACCATTTGGGTGGAAGCAGGGCTCCGATCAGCTCCTGGGTGTTAGATCACCAGCAGGTTGTTGAGAGGTGTGTAAGAGTGTGTTGATGTGGTGTGACTAAGAGTACTCCAACGATGGAGTTGGCCTGGGAGAGTGTTGATTTGCCTCCTATGGCTAAGTGGCAGTCCAGTGGGAAACCAAGGCTGCCTATGTTAAGAAATGGGTTGGAACTGTGCGCATGTGAGTGCTTGGAAAATGACAGAGACAGGTAACAACAGGTTCCCCCCCCCCGCCCCCCATTCTGGGACATAGGTCTAGTGGGCAGCCACATGGCCATGTTAGACTTAAGGGGAAAATGAAAAGACATCAGAAAGGATGACTGTGCTGTGTTTTGTTATTGGAATTTCTTGAATCCTTGATTTGGGGGATTCAGAAATTGATTCAATGGGTCACAGATCAGTGATAAAATGGAATTTTGTTGGACAGAGGGACCCTGCAGAGAGAGTGGAAAGCACCAGAGCTACTGGTGGGGGGGGCGGGGGGGGGGGGAGTCCCAAGTAGGAAGTCTCCTGCATGGGTCCTTTGTCTAGGGGTAAAATATTGGTCCTGAGAGATATTTTGGCCAGGACTTGTAGATGGAAAAATTACAAACTGAACAGGTATTCTAGCAATTAAATGAATGCAGCTCCTCACCTTGGGCAAGGTTATTAGGTCTTTCCTGTGATTTTTGTCATGGTAAAGCCTCCAAAATGTTTGGGGCTGCTTTGTTCATGACCTTGCTAGAGCTTAGAGGGTATGGCCTGCAACATTTTTGTGCCTAGGGATGGGAGTGTGATGTCTGAGCTCACGTGAGCCTGAAACACAGGGGTTCCCTCTCCAGCCCTGAGTGGGAAAATCCTATATCAATGTTATACCTCATAAAACATCTCTCATTTGTAAAATGTAATAATTTAGTTGTTTAAATTGTTGGGGAAACTGAGTCTTTGTCAAAGAATAACATTCTTGCCTTTAAACCTTCTAAGTATCAGTTTGGCAAAGTGAATAGTTAACTTCATAGTGAACTGAGATCCTGTTTTGTGGAAAGTGGGTTTGTGGGAGTAAGAGAAATCAGACAGAAAGGAAAATGGCATTGTGTAAGAAAAGAATATTGTATGATCAATTTTGTCCTGAAACAGAAAGGTTAAGAAAGTGAAAGGCAGGGCAGAAGTTAAGGAAAGTTTAGAATGTTTGTAGATTGTTTGTGCAGGTTAAATGAAGTTCATAAAAGGGAATTTGTTAAGGAGTTTACATGTGATCCAGGTGACTATGTATTTCCTTTAAAATCTTTTGGCTTATAATCTTGTTTGAACAAATGTTTTAAGCCTTTGATATCTGACAAACCTTCCAAAATCAAAACTCTAAATTTGGGGCTCTACACCTGTAGCACAGTGGTTGTGGCACTGGCCATGTGCATCAAGGCTGGTGGGTTCAAACCCAGTTCAGGCCAGCTAAACAACAACATGTAAAAAACCAACCATACAAACAAACAAAAAACCACACAACTCTAAATTTGGTCCTTTTAAAATATTAAGACCATTGAAAACCTGAGAAAAATTAGATTTATTAATAATGTATAGGAATCATTGTCAAACATGAAATGGTGATTAATCTTGTGTGGGTTATGGTTATATGTATATTCCAATATTACAAAATACTGGTCTGCCCTAATGTATATTGTCAGTTATAATTTTAATTCATCTAAAAAAAAGGTGTTTTTTGTAACTGGTTGAGTCCAAAATTTGTCCTAAAAAAAAAAAAAAAGGCATGTGAAAACCCCACACTGTACCCCAGAAGTGCATTAATGTATATAGTTACCATTCAATAAAAAAAAAAAAAAGAAGAAGAAGAAGAAGAAGAAATAATTAAGAGAGGCTAACGAATTCTCTTAAATTCAAATTCCTGATGTCTTTGGAAATTGAGTACCTTTGGAATGAAAGCAAACTTTTAGAATTTTCATTGGAAAGTTAATATGTCTACAAGTACTGCTAACCTAACTTCAAACAGAACAGAAATCTGTTACATGAAACTGGGCTAGTTTGTTGTGGCTTTTTATTTGAAATATTGCTGATTCTTTCTGTGTTCCCTTCACCAGAAATCAAGAAAACCATTTTCTGTCTTTTGAGCTATTTATAACTTTTCAAGCAATGTACGTACTTACAGGCAGAATTGGAAACGTTATTTTTTCTCTCGCCTTCATTTCTCTGCAATTCGAAAGCCATTTGTAAGTATTCTTAACTTCTGACAATACAGTTATTTGCCTAAGTTCAATGAGAATCTGTTTTGTTCTATAGAACATGAAGGCACTGGTTATTTTACCAAGGCTTTGGCTGGACTAGCATTTCCAGAGGTGTCCAGACTGCGTTAAGGAATTAAGGTTGACTTTATAAGGCCAATAAAAAAAGCCCTTTGAAAAACTGGTCAGATATCCATCAATAATGTTTCCTGCTCTGTGGTAAGTAATGAAGGTCACTTTCTAACAGGTCCAGGAATTGAAATGTGCTTGGGGACCTCACGAGAAGATGAATTTACCAAATACATACAGGTATCTAATGGCACAGATGAAACCTGGGCTCGTAAAAGGCTTTCAAGTCCAGCCTGAGATTCCTTGTAAAAGGTTCCAGCAAAGTCAATTTTAAAGGGACAAAGAGCCTAGGTGGCCAGTAATTTATTATTCTTGCTGCACTTTATGAAAATAATCAGACCCAGTATGCTAATGGTACAGGTTATTTTGGCAACTGAGTTGGTTCTGCTGTAATTTGTCTTTAGTGGAAAGTGAAATTGGAGAGAGGAAAATGGTTTAAAAGGAGAAAAGAGCCTATTGCCCACCTATATTAAATCCTAGCCTTGTCTGTAATGTCAACTCATAAAATGAGACATAACTGTTTTACTAAACTGATCTGTTAAATGGGATGAAGAGACTGGCCAAACTGAATTATATACAGTAGTTATATTTGCTCTGAAGCCTTAAGATGCAATCAAAGTCGCCCAGTGGCTACACTGGAAAAATTTGTGCAGTATTAAATGTTATCTACTGTGTCTATATAGATATCTCAGGAAAAATTAGAACCTAAATGAGAATTTCCCAGTAAATAGTGTAACACTACATCCTACTGTGCCTAATCCCTATACTCTGCTGAGTCTGCTGCCAGCAGAAGTGAAGTGGTTCACTTGCCTGACTTAAAAGATGCATTTTTCAGTATAAGGCTGGCTCTGAAAAGCCAGAGGCTATTTGCTTTCCAGTGGGAGAGACCAGACACAGGAACTGCAATCTAGTACACATGGACCAGGTTGCCATAAGAATTCAAAAACTCACCCACAATTTTTGGAGAAGCCTTGGCTAGTGACCTCCAGAAATTCCCAGCTGAGGAATTAGGGTGTGTGCTGCTCCAGTACATTGATGACCTCCTCTTAGGGCACCCTACCCAGGGGGGCTGTGCCAGAGGCGTGGACTTTTACACTATATCTAGGGGTACATGGCTATAAAGTATCTGAATGGAAGGCCCAGATTTACCATCAGCAAGTACGTTATCTAGGATTTACTATCCAGGAGGGGGAGAGGAATCCAGGCATGCAACGAAGGGAAGTCATTAATTGCCTCGCCACTCCTATAAGCCAAAAGCAAGTCTGGGAATTCTTAGGTGTGGTAGGCTTCTGCCACCTTTAGAATCCCAACTTTGCCATCCTGACCAAACCCTTGTATGAGACAACTAAAAGAAAGGAGGGAGAATCCTTAGAATGAGGAGAACGACAAGAATATGCCTTCTTCCAGATGACTGCACCTGCACAGGGTCTACCAGACTTGGCCAAGCCCTTCACTCTGTATGTCTCAGAGAGAGAAAAAATGGCTGTGGGTATGTTAACCTAGCTGGTTGGGTCCTGGCCAAAACCTGTAGCTTACCTCTCTAAGCAACTTGTGGGGGTGGGGGGAGGGTCTCGAAAGGATGACCACCATGCACTTGCAGCCACTGCCACACAGGTGCAAGAAGCCTATCTGCTGACTCTAGGGCAGAATCTCAGAGTGAAAGTATCCCACTCTGTGGTCCCTTTAATGCACACTAAAGGACATTTCTGGCTCACTAATGCAAGGTACCTATGGGTTGGAACTTTTTGACTGTACATAAAAAGGGAAAGACCAAGCCAGTAGAGGAGCATGGCCATTTGGAATTCTTCTATGCCGTAAGCTCCTGGCTGGTGAATAAAACCCTTCCTCTTAAAAACATGGTGTTTGGGTGCTCTTTCCTTCCGTTGGGCCTCGTCTTCCTGCAACAAAATCAGAGTCCATTCCACAAAAGAAATACCTACAATACTTTATGAAGTCCTGAAAAATTAAAGATTAGTTGCTAAGTTTTAGCAACTAATAAACTATGCATGTTACATTCCAGACATATCCTGAGCAAAAGTAAATTATCTTAAGATTGGTGAACAGCAATATAATAAAGCACTAAAATGAAGTCAACTGGCTTTACTTTGGGTCTTCATTCTGCCTTTACTTACAGTCTTGTCTAAAAATTGGTATCTATGTGTTTCTTCTTAAACAGGCCAAACTGAGTGGATGATTTTGCATTTGCCACAAAAAAAAAAAAAAGTGCTCTCAAATTGGTGGTTCCAAAAGTCCATATGGCAGAAGTAGGTGCATGTCCTCTTCTCTGAAATTCTCTCCCAAGCCAGTTTCCTTAAGATTCTCAAAACTTGTTACCCAGATATAAGCCCAGAACCTCAAATTAAAGAACATGATAAGCCACCATTAGCAAAAGGCATCAGAAATAAGCAAAAGAGGCTCGGCGCCTATAGCTCAACCGGCTAAGGCGCCAGCCACGTACACCTAAGGTGGCGGGTTCGAATCCCCAGCCCGGGCCCGCCAAACAACAATGACGGCTGCAACCAAAAAATAGCCGGGCGTTGTGGCAGGCGCCTGTGGTCCCAGCTACTTGGGAGGTGGAGGCAGGAGACTCGCTTGAGCCCAGGAGTTGGAGGTTGCTGTGAGCTGTAATGCCACGGCACTCTACCCAGGGGGACAGCTTGAGGCTCTGTCTCAAAAAAAAAAAAAAAAAAAAAAGAAATAAGCAAAAGAGTAAAATCACTGAAGACTAAAGATACTCTATTTAACAGATTTATATTATAGCAAACATTAAAAAGAAAGAATTTGGAAAATGAGCAAAGAACATAAACTATCCAAAGTGGGGAGATTTGGGGAGCGCTTGTGGCTCAGTGGGTAGGGAGCTGCCCTCATATACCAAGGGTGGCAGTTTCAAGCCTGGCTCCAGCCAAACTGCAACAAAAAAATAGCCAGGCATTGTGGTGGGCACCTGTAGTCCCAGCTACTTGGGAGGCTGAAGCAAAAGAATTGCTTAAGTCCAGGAGTTGGAGGTTGCTGTGAGCTGTGACGCCATAGCACTTACCAAGGGCGATAAAGTGAGACTCTGTCTCTTTAAAAAAAAAAAAAAAGGGGGGACAGATTTGAATTAGGATTAGCACAAAAAAATTAAAATCTACAACCTAATGGGTAGGTTAAAAAAAAAAGTGCAAGCAGACAACATAAAATAACTTTAGTATGCGAGAGTGACTTGAGTCACTGCACACAGAAATACTTAAATGGAAGGGCACATGTGAATCTCTCTAAATGTAGAATATAAATGTCTTAACATAATAACTAAGAAAATGACATAAAGGCTATGTTAACCAATTGGATAAAAGTATTTCAAATTGTATATAGCAACAGCACTCTGTACCCCATGATAGCATTAATGTACACAATATGATTTAATAAATTAAAAAAAAATACTTAAATGGGACCTACAAGGAAAGGTAACATTGTGAAAGTGAGTGAAGAGTGTAAGAGAACTCTTACATGTTTAGCTTAGAAAATTCCATAAATTATCAAACCACTTACCAAGAAAATGTACAAATAGGTTCATGTCTGAAGTTTTAGATGTGATTTTGAAAAATATAAAAGACAAATCAGCTAGAGAAGACTAGCAGTCAACTAGGCAAAAGTAGCAGTAAGAAATGACAACAGGTTCTAAATCAGGCAAAAGAGCCACTTTATGAAATTCAATTTAAAGCACTGCCTTCTCCCTGTCAAATCTAAAAATATTTACCTTGTCCTTCATCCTACCATCCAAAATCCAGCTCAAACTATCACTATGTTATTTCAACAACTGTCTTCCACAACAGTCCTTATTATTCATTCATTCATTAATGTGTCAGCACTGTTCTAGCACATTTTCAATAGACAGCAGTGAAAGGGCCACCAACTCCGCACTTACACAGTTAACATTCTACTAACTAAGGGGAACACCAAACCAACAATTAATACATAGTATATAAAAGGGTAATGAGAAGGAGGAAGAGTGATGATCAGGAAAGAGAAAGAGAGCACAGGAAGAAGGGAAGTGGACAGTAGTTACAATCTAAAATAGAATGGTCGGGAAGATTTCATTGAAAAAACTAACATTTGAATAAAGACATGAAATAAGCAAGGGATAGAACCATGTTGCTGTGTCTAACTGAAGAGCAGAACAGAGTAAATGAGGAACAGGAAGCACAAAGATCATGGGACGGGTGCATATCTAGTATTTTGAGCAAAGACAGTAAGGACAACTTGGCTCAAGTGGAATACATAAGAGGAAAAGTTTTAATAATTGATGTTAAAGAGAATTTCAAATGACAGGCGTGTGGTTAACATGTATTAATAGTTTCTTACAGGCTATTGGAAGGATTGTGGTTGGTATTCTCGGTAATATGGGAAACCAGTGAAGGGTTCTGGGTAGGGAAGAGTATAGGGAGAAAGAGAAAGCAAGGATAATTGGGAGATAACTGGAATAATCTAGAGATGAGGAGATCAAGATGGTAGCAGGTGAGGTGGTCAAACTGTGGACACATTATGAAGGCAGAACCAAGATTATATGCCAAGAGAATGGATGTGGGGTATGAGAGAACAAGTGAAGCCAAAGACAATCCTAAACCTTGCAGACTAAGCAAAAAAAAAAGACGACGACAACAACGGAAGAAGGAAAAAGCAGAAGAGGAAGAAGTTGCCCTTACTGAGATAGGGCAAATGTGGAAAGGACATGGTTGGGTTGAAGATAAGGAGTTTGGCTTTAGCTAGATAGAAATGTCCAGCAGACAGTTAAATTAAAGAATGTTTAATCAGCTGAGAAGTGCAGGCTGGAAGTATAACTTTGGAAGTATTTAGCATGTGGACTATATTTAAAGCCATAAGCTTGGATAAAATCATCAGAGGAATGAGTCTAAGGGTAAAGAAGAGTATCAAGGCACAGACAAGGAGAATATGGTTAGAAGTGGTGAAAATTCACTTCCTAATGCTATTTTCTTAACGAAATGGGAAATAAAGTCAGTAGCTGAGAGTAAAAAAAGGTGGTGTTGGAGTTCCTGTAAAAAACATTACAATTATTGGATTTTCCATTCTTTATATTTTCTCCACTTAAATTTAAAAATCTAAACACCAAGACGGTTACCAGTGCTCACTTCACAAATAACATTCACTGACTTCAAATGAATTTATGATCTAGCTGAGAAGGGAAATATAAAGTATGTATAAAGCAGGACAGAAAACACCTAACTAGCATTAATATGGTCTTATTCTTTTAGCTCCCCTGTCTACAGCTAGTTCTCCTCCTAAAATCCCAGAGCACTCACTCTCTACATACACATTCTATGAGATAGTAGACAGATCTAACATAGGAAAGCAGCAACATACCACAGTGTGATTTAAAGGTAAAGAACAGAACGGAGTGGAACTCAAAATCTAAAATAAATCCCAACACACACAAAGATTTAGTTTAAGTTATTTCAAATGAGAAGAAAGGCTGTTATCAGTCAGATGAAATAAAAATATTTAGATAAAAGTTTTATTGTTGTTTTGTTTTTTTTGAGACAGAGTCTCGCTTTGTTGCCCCCGGTACAGTGCTCTGGTGTCATACTCCTTGGCTCAAGTGATTGTCTTGCCTCAGCCTCTCCAGTAGCTGGGACTACCAGCACCTGCCAGAATGCCCACGTTTTTTTCAGAGACAGAGTCTCGCTCTTGCTCAGGCTGCTCTAGAACACATGAGCTCAGGCAACCCACCGCCTCAGCCTCCCAGAGTGCTAGTACAGGCGTGAGCCACCATGCCCTGTCATTACATAAACTTTTAAACATAAGCAAAAAGTATAACATACTTGAAATGACAAGAAAATAGACTCATTTATATAGTTCTGTATGGTTAAACGTTTATATTACATCTGCAACAAAAAAAAAATTTTTTTTTTTTTTGAGACAGAGCCTCAAGCTGTCCCCCTGGGTACAGTGCCGTGGCATCTCAGCTCACAGCAACCTCCCACTCCTGGGCTCAAGCGAGTCTCCTGCCTCAGCCTCCCAAGTAGCTGGGACCACAGGTGCCCGCCACAACGCCTGGCTATTTTTTTTTGTTGCAGCCATCATTGTTGGTTGGCGGGCTGGGACAGATTTGAACCCGCCACACAAAAATTTCTAAAAACAAACTTCACCTTACAAATCAACAGGAAAAAGGCAATATAGGAAAAAACAGACAAAGCATTAAGCATTTCCTGAAATGGCCGTCAAAAGCACCTATGTCCTAGTTAGTCATTGCACAGAAAGTATAAAGGCCCAGAGTGCACAATAAAATTATAAAGTGATCTTTTAAAATAAGAAAAAGATTCAAAGTAACCAAAAGACAAAATAATCTAGTAAACACTGAGTTCCCCTGACATGGGAACTCCATTTACAATATCTTTTCTAAAATTAACTTTACAGACTACCCTAAACTCTCAAAGCCGTTATGCAATTACTCCTTTTAAATTGCAACACGTAGTTATTTCTATGACTCATAACTTATTTCAGAAATATCCATTCTAAAGTACTGCTACCACAGTTTGAAATGAATCCAATTATTACCATGAGTAATGAAATTTAATTTCCCCATTAGACAACAATATAACACTTCTATTTCATTTTTTATTCAAACTTTCTCCCTTTAATATGAGAAGGAATAAATCACTTTAAACAGCTTCTCTGAGAAACTGGAAAGGAACGACACTGCTCGTAGCTGCTGGAAGTTAGCTACCATCCATGCCATCCATTTAAGCTTCTGCTTACTCATCAAGCCCAAACTAGCCCATTTTCTCAGGAAAAGGCATTGGTCATTTAAAAATACTCTCATAGGAGATAATCTGGTTAAAATAGTATTTCATAAAGAAATCTAATTTATGATAATTTGACAAATTGCAAGTTTTTAATACCAAAGAAATTTATAACTTTTTAAATATTCAGCCTGTCAAATCAATATACAAAATCAGTATTTTCAAAGACAAAAGAATATACATTATCAAAGCTGTTCAAAAATTATCAGAACATGAAATTTGTACCAATAATATGTTTATAAAATAGCTATACCATGTACATAAAGTTTTTGCCCCCAAATCTACAATCTTGACCTACCTTTCCTTTTCACAAGATTTCTGGGTTAGAGGACCAGGTGCAGTCGCTCACGCCTATCATCCTAGCACTCTGGGAGGCCGAAGATGGTAGACTGCCTGAGCTCACAGGTTCGAGACCCCCCATCTCTAAAAAATTGCAGGAGTTTATGGCAGGCACCTGTAATCCCAGCTACTCCAGAGGCTGACGCAAGAGAATCATTTGAGCTCAAGAGTTGCTGTGACCTATGACACCAGGGCACTCTAACCAAGGCTGACAAAGTGAGTCTCAAAAACAAAAGAAAACAAAACAAAAATTCAGCATTAGGAAAGGCCATCTAATCTAACTAGCTACTTAAAGATAAGACCCAGCTAAATGGTCAGTTCAGCCTATGCTAGAAAAACAGGGATGAATACCCCCAAAAATCCCCTTTTATTTCTTTAAAAAGATGTTAGACAAGTTCTTAGTAGTTTTGACCCAACATCTTATCTCCCTATAACTCTTCCCTGTGGTCCTATCTTTACCCTAACCTTATCAAATAGGTCCAATCCCACTTCAACAAGGTAGTCCTAATAACCGATGCTGTTCTCAATTAAATTTACCAGCAAACAAAACACCTACTTCAAAACTTGTCATTTACAAAAAATAGTTATCCCTGAGGGAAGTTGGGCTAGGGCATTAAAGTTGAACATACAGGCTAATAAAATAACTCTTAGATGCATCACTTTCGGTCACTCAACAATAGAAGTACTAAAATGATCAAATGTTATATTTATTTTTACCTATCCTTAGAAAAGACATACTTAAAACATCATTTCACAAACTAAACATGCAATATAAATAAGAATATCAAACACTATCCAAAACGACCATAAGAGAATCATTGAAAAAGCTTTGTTTATAAAACAAGAATTTTTTTAGGAGACAGTGTCTTGCTATGTTGCCCAGGCTGGCCTTGAATTCCTGGGCTATGATCCTCCCACCTCAGCCTCATAAGTAGTTGAGACTACAGGCAGGTGCCAATTTTGCTCAAGAGCAGTCAAATAAATGCAAGAAAAATAGCCCAAATACATACAAAAAAGTTATTATACATAGTATTATCACCTAGATACATACAAAAAAATTTATCATCAAGGTATCATTTCAAATAAGTTAAAAAGTAAATTTAGTAAGTAGTATTGGCACAAATAGTAGCCATTTTAGAGAGAAATTAAGTCCCTACCTCAACTATATCTGATCAAAGTTTTAAAGATTAAAAATTTGGGTGGCACCTGTGGCTCAGTGAGTAGGGCACCGGCCCCATATACCAAGGGTGGCAAGTTTGAACCCGGCCCCAGCCAAACTGTAACAAAAAATAGCCAGTTGTTGTGGCAGGCACCTATAGTCCCAGGTACTCGGGAGTCTGATGCAAGAGAATCACCTAAGTCCAGGAGTTGGAGGTTGCTGCGAGCTGTGATGCCACTGCATTCTACCAAGGGCGATAAAGTGAGACTCTGTCTCTAAAAAAAAGATAAATAAAGATTAAAAATTCAACCATGAAAGAACTAGAGGAAAGGCTACCCATGATTATATTTTTTGCATTTTAAAACTAAACTTCTTTTGTAAAAGGGTTCTTTTCTACAACTCATGTAAACCCACTACCAAAAAGAAATGGTATAAAGATTTTACGGCAAAAATAAGTGGCTAAAACTCAAAAAGAAGATAAAATAAATTTTAAGAAAAATTACAAAAGCTTGGTAAATTATAAATTTATTTTTAATTACAAAAGCTTGGTACCCTTAACAAATATCTCTAAAGATCTGAGAAGAGATGATCCTTAGAGAAATGCAAATTATAACATTAAGTGATGTATTTTTACTTAGATTTTTGAGAAAAAGATGTGGGAAGGAGAGATTACCAGGAATAACAAGCAAATTTTGCAGATGAAGGATAAGTTCAATGCTTTGATTGTGGTTTTTGTTTCACCAGTGTACGTGGGATTATATTTATCATACTGTACATGTTAAATACACAGTCCATTATACACACATGCCAGTTATACCTCAATTAAGCTGTCTAAAACAACATGTGTATATATTATACCTCTTTTTCAATATTGCTGGACAATATTTAAAGGAATAAGCTAAAGAGTATGAAAACCAACACTACTATAGTGTTAGTTTAAGTATAATTAGTATAAGTCACTGAGAACTTTGAAAAAGCCTTAGTCAAAATACAAAAGGACTGCATATCCTTCAACCAAAAATTCCTTTTCTGACAGTTTATTCTACAGATATAATTACACAAATACAAAGATATACTTGAAAGTGTTTGTGGTTAGCAATGTAACTTTATAAAACTATAATAACTGTGTGCCCTACATTAGGGAAATAAGTAAACAAGCTTGCGGTAGACCTTCACGTGGGACATAGGAAGACATCCGAAATACAGTATAAGTAAACCAGAATATACATAAAAAGGAGACTGCAGAACTGTGTACAGAGAAAATGTCCTTTTTTTATGTGACAGTTATACTCATTTATGCATAGAAAACTCCTATGTCACATCGGAAACCATTAGCTCTGTGGTGACTTCTGGGTACTTTTCCTGGTAACTTTTCACCTTATGTCCTTCCGAGTGTTAAGATTTTCCTACCATGACTTCACATTAGTTTAATAATACAAAATTAAATTTATTATACTGTATTTTTAATTATAAATTGAATCATGACTTATAAAAAATAATTTGGGGAATCTATCTCTAGTGATAAGAGCTAAAATTTTCAATTTAAAAATAAATCATTTTGCTTTCAAGAAGCAAAATTGGTTGAGCTTTTGCTTACCTGCTGAAATAGTGAACTTTCTGGAAATTAAGGAAAATCCTGTAATGGGGGAAGAAGAAATAAGAACTGAAAGAAGAATGCCCATTTAAGATTAAGACAGGAGTTCTTGAGCTGCAAATGACACTTCCCAAGGAGTCCCTAGTCAGTAAAGGGGAGACTAAGAGAAAATCAGCACCATATTAACACAAGAAAAAGACACAAAAAGAGAAAGCTTTTCTCCATTATGAATTTATACCTATGGATTATGATATTTGTATCCATAATCTCTGCCACCCTGTATCCTCCCTACCAAAAATATTAATGTCAAAATGGCTCAGAGGCCATGGAAGCCCTTAGGAAGGAAACAAAACCCCTTTGGAAAAAAAAGTCTTTGTATCCAATGTAGTCTGCACAGTACAGTACTCATATTTTTAAGTTCACCTTTGGCAGGAGTGTATCTATAATCAAAAATGAACAAGGCTAGTCAATACAAAAGGTAGCATATCACAAAGAACTCCAGATAACAGAATGTGAGATCATAAAAAAATTCTGCCAGCCATTAATAGAGCTATAAAAGAAATCAGACACACAGAAAATACAGAAAACCACAAAGATTAGAAAGATTTGAAAAACATTTTGCAAACTGTGTATTTACAATATGTACACACAAACACTTAGAAATTAAAAATTCAACAGACTGATTATATTTATATAAAGTTTAAGAATTACTAAATAAGGCAAGGTGCGGTGGCTCACATCTATAATCATAGCACTCTGGGAGGCTGAACCAGGAGGATCACTCCTGAGCCCAGGAGTCTGAGGTTACTGTGCTGACACCATGGCACTTTAGCCTGAGCAACAGAGTGAGATTGTATCTCAAAAACAAAAACAAAAATATATATATATATTAAATAAGAAGACAGACCTGATTAAAAAAACAAAAAGAATTCATAAGAGAAAATGTGAAAGAAAAACTGACAGACATGAAAGATACAACAAGGAGTCTAGTTTGTAAAATGGGAATTCAAGGAGGGGAAAGAATTAAGAAAAGTAGTATTTGATAAAGTAAAGGCTGAGAATTTTCAAAAACTGCTGAACATGTGAAAGTTCCAAATCAGGAAAGGCAGCAAAATCTGGACAGCATAAAGATACATAAACATATTTGTATTAACACTGTACAATCCAAATTATATAAAGTGTAGAAAACAGAAAAAATTACCTAAAAAATAATTTAGACTTACATATTAATGAGTAACAGAAGCGACAGGATAATGTAAACATACATCCATAGAAACAATAAACAATAACAGAATACTAGACTCAGCTACACACAGGAGTATTAGCTTTCAGAAGCAGAAAGTCTTATGTAACAAACAAAACTGACTGCCAATGTTAGCAAACAATTAAAAATATTTTACACGGGATCAGTGCCTGTAGCTCAAGCAGCTAAGGCGCCAGCCACATACACCAGAGCTGGTGGGTTCAAATCCAGCCTGGGCCTGCCAAACAACAATGACAACTGCAACCAAAAAATAGCCAGGTGTTGTGGCAAGCACCTATAGTCCCAGCTACTTGGGAGGCTGAGGCAAGAGAATCGCTAAGCCCAGGAATTAGAGGTTGCTGTGAGCTGTGATGCCACATTACTCTACCCAGAGTGACAGCTTGAGGTGTTCACAAAAAAGAAAAAAAAAATTTACGTGATATATGCTAATCCAGAATTTAGGTTTTTTTTAAATGAACAATACTCTTCCAACCAGAATATGACTGAGAATCCAATATTCCCTCATTGGGGATTATAGCTGACCAACACCCCCCCCCCAAAAAAAATACTTTTCAGGAATACAGAAGAGAGGTAGCAAAGAATTTTTTTTCCTCTGGTCCCTCTATTACAAGATTCCAAGTATAAAAGCATATAAAATTAGGACAAAACTTTACAGCATTTAATAGTCAAATGCACCAATAAAATAGAAAAAGTCTGATCTTTTTCCTCAAATCTTATAATTTATTCCATAGTCTACATTTCAATTCACTTTAATTCTGATTTTGTCATTCTACAAGCAAATTTCTATCACTGATATTTAAGAGAAAGCAGAGATACAAAGTCTACACGAACAACAAAAGTAGGAATACCAACAAAATCTTATACATTTTCTAACTACAAACAAGTACATATGAATGAATCTAAAATAAGTTAAGGAAAGTACTTATGTATCCTCATTTGCAGATTATTCTGAAATATTACTTCTGTTAATAAATTAATCTATGGTGAAGTTAAATAAAAGGAATCTCAAAAAAAAAAAAATATGACATTTCCCAAGTCTCTCTCACCTCTTCTCATTCGTGAGAGAGACCCATTCTAACTCTCTTGGGAAGACTCTAAGTGTTCTTTTTATTCCTATATAACATTTCTCTTTGTCAGACAAAAACTTGTGCAGGTCACTTTTGCTTCCTATTTTCCCTGCCTGTACTGCTGCAGTTTTATCATCGGTTTCCATCCACTTCTGCTTTTGATTCTCACTGTGCCTTGGTTGAACTTCCTAGTTCAGGTGAGTAATTGAACCAGGTCAACTGGGTTCAGGGAACTGGGACCCGTAACTCTGAACACTTTTTCTGGTGCCATGAAATCCCACCTGGGAAGAAAAACTTCAACATTTTTCCTGGTGCAGAAGCCTCTGGGAAAAAAGAGTCTCAGAAAAACAGAGAAAAGAAGTTCCCCCATTCTGATTCGCTGAAATCAAAAGGCATTTGTTTTTACGTTCATATATATTCCTCATTCTCTGAAATTATACCTTATAAACTATGGCTTAAGAAAACATTCACTGAAAGATTTTTACTCAATGATTACACATTTAGTTTATACTACTCAAAGTTCAACATTCCAAATGAGTGATTGCTATTCAAATGTACATTTTCTTTCACCTACAGTACCCAATACATCAACATTGCCAAATATTTGTTGATTCTGGGGAGAATCTGAACATACATAACTTTATATGTAATCCTTGTCATTCCAACCCTTTGCATTTTCTTTCAACATAAACCTCATAAATACACAATACACAGAATTAATCCTATTTGTGCTCACTAGTACTCTAAAACAAAATCAAGGCTATCACAATATGGACTTTATTATTAATATAATGTTCCTGAAACTACAAAAGGAATATATACATATTTCTTAATATATAACACCAAAGTACAGATAAAATCATCATGAAGTGGAAATAAGTGTAACTTTTATATATTAACAAATGTTTAAGTCTACAACACTCTCCCCAATATTACCAAAAAATGGTTCTATTCTTTTGTCTCCACTCCCAATAATAAGAGATCTTAGTAAAAAATAAAGAATTGACCTTGAAAAGAAACTAGCTTATTAGGGAACTAACCCCCGGAAAAAGTAGTCTTTGTGATTTCACCAACTGAATTTCTATGGTCTTAAAGTTGGCTTAAGCACATAAATTATTTCCTTAACATGACTGAACAGTGCATACTGGAAACCTTTAACATTTGTGGTTGCAAAGACAGCCCCCTTCCAGTTAACCAAAATATGAAGTTAAAATTTGAAAGGTGATCAGTTACTAAAACCTAAAATAGCCACAGTAGAGTCCTGATGCTATGGCTACCCTAATGTGGGGATTGTTCTCAGAAACCATGTTTATACAACTACCTCAACATCCATGCAAAGACAGATACTGCCTTTGACGGACAGTTCACAGATGCCATGATCCTACTCTTCAAGTTCCACAACAGCTTTCCCCACTATTAGAAGATGTCTTAAGACTTAGGAAAAAGAAAAGTAAAAGCTACCACGTAGTAAAAATAGCAGAAAGTAGTGGAATGAACATTGGTGAATTCATTTTAGGTGAATCTAGATGAGTGGTTCTCAACCTTCCTAATGTCGCGATGTATTTTCTTTCATGACCCACAGGTTGAGAACTGCTGAATGCTGCTAACCTAAAACATGTGAGGGCGTGGCCAGGTGCAGTGGCTTATGCCTATAATCCCAGCACTCTGGAAAACCAAGGTGAATGGATTGCCTGAGCTCAGAGGTTTGAGACCAGCCTGAGCAAGAGCGAGACCCCATCTCTAAAACTAGCCAGGCATTGTGGTGGGTACCTATAATCCCAGCTACTTGGGAGACTGGGGCCAGAGACCAGGAGTTTGAGGTTGCTGTGAGGTATGATACCATGGCACACTACCAAGGGCAATAAAGTGAAACTCATTCTCCAAAAAACAAAATGTGCGGCCATCAAAAGCCATCCACTATGAAAAGTCACTATTTTTTAAAAAGACAGTCCAATGGCTCTTTTCTTTAGCAGAAGGGTTAGTAAAATCAGGAAAACACAATACATATTGTAGAATGCCTGATTATGGCAGAACACATGATTAAGTAAACAAGCTATCCTTGGAGATGAGATCGTTAAGTACAGAACAAACACAACTGAAAAATACCCTAAACTGGGGAATACTTAAAACGTTAAACAATCATAGCCCAAAGCTGCCAATTAATGACTTACAAAATATCCTAATCATATATCAAAGATTTCTATTCTCAGCCTGACCTTATTATCATTTTAATCAAATAGTTACAGACAAGCTTGCCAATTTATAAAAGATGGGTTAAATACCAGGATGGAAATAAAAAGTAAACCAACTAAACACTGTTTTACCATTTTATCATTTGTTACTATTTCAGTTATTTGGTTGGGAGAGAAGGAATTCCAATAGTTCAGATAAGCAGGGAGACCATGTTATTAGTCCACAGACCTACCTCAAATAATAAACTGGTGTTCATCAAAATGGCTCTTGAAAATCACCACTTTTCAAGCAATGACTTTTTTGGTATTAGTGACTTTACCTAAATACACACAAAATAAATATTCTATAAAGAGTGAAATTTCAACATGATTGGAGGCAACATCTTATTCAAGATTATGCTCAACATCTTATTCAACATAATAGTTTCTGGCTCGGCGCCTATGGCTCAACCGGCTAAGGCGCCAGCCACGTACACCT
>NW_003852476.1:216496-224089 GCF_000181295.1 Otolemur garnettii | reverse complement strand
AAAAAAAAAAAAAAAAAACATAATAGTTTCTAGTCAGAGTATATATGTAACAAATGTGTACTGTGCGTGTGTGAATAAACCCAGGATGTTTTGGTTTATGCACACATGCCAAGCAAGATGAAGATCTATCATCTCCTACAACTCCATCTCTCCTGCATGTGCTCTGCTTCTCATGGTTTCAAAACTAGTTTAGACTTTATTGCCCTAAGATGATTTTCTAAGCCACAATATGATCTTTAAGTGCAGAGTGAATGCAAGGTAACACTGAGCTCCAAAAAGTTTGAAACTAGTGAAGTACACAAAGAACAGACTTTCCAAAGAATGATACTCCACTAACCACCACCAGCCACTACCAAGTTTTATCTTCCTCCTTTGGCAAATACAGTTAAGTCTTCATTATATTACATTTTGTGCATAAAATGTATTTACTTTCAAATGGTCTATACTTAAACTCATCTTCGCTGTTGAATATTTACCTACATGTGGAGCCTGGAATGGAACAAAACGTCACAATTTCCCACTAAAATTAATGGAAATTATGTTTTCATTTAATAGCATTTAAGTTAGCAGCAGGGTTTTGAAAATGAATTCAATTCATTAAATACTTAAGTTTCAAATTGAAAACAACAAGCAATGGGAGAGCAAGGAATACCAGTCCTATCTCAAAAAAAGGAAATATCCATTCAGTGTGAGAGCAACTCCAAAGCAGAATGAATAAATGTAGAATAAGTGAGATCAAGTAATAGGACCAAAAAGAAAACAACAAAAAAAACAACATGAAAAAACTCACACTTCAAGGCTTAAGAATTTTAATTGATTATAATTGTAAATTAGTGTGATACTAAAATCAGATTTGTTCCACTTAAATAATGTTCAACAAAATTAAAAGACAGATTTGAGCAAATGAAGGAAATAGATCACCAAACTAGAGCACTGAGGTTCAGGATACATTGAGTATTACTCGAATACATCAGATCAGCTTCAAAAAGTTAAGATTTTTAAAAAGTAGAAATGCTCTTCTATTCCAAATACTTAGCAATAGCATAAAACATAAAAAAACATAAAATTATTTTTTAAATGTGACTAAACCCAAAGCTAAGATAAAACATCTCTCCAGGTCAAAAATGCAATGAAAATTCGCAACAGTAACCCATAACAAAAGTGGAGTATAAGGAAGAAGGAATGAGAAAGATGGCCAGATAGATCAGCTCCTGAGAAATGGCAACAAAACCAGGTTCACAGCTTGACACCAACGGATGGAGTAGGAAATATGATTTGCAAAGCTTGTGAAAGGCTTTTTTTTGTTTTGTTTTGTTTTTAAAAAGGAGGGAAGGAGGAGAGAGGAAAGGAAAGAAGAGCCATGAAAACCAATCAGGCTATCAAACAGAAGCTCTGAGCCTAGAGAGAAAAAGACGATAAAACATCCAGTCTCACTAATTCCTTAACATTCAATATCAAACCAGCATTCACATAGCCCCAACTGCTTGTAAATATTTTTGTTATTCTTTGACTGGTGGATTTTCTGTCTCCTCCAATCTACTATATCTTTTTTTTTTTTTTTTAAGAGACAGAGTCTCACTTTATCACCCTCAGTAGAATGTCATGGTGTCACAGCTCACAGCAACCTCCAACTCCTGAGGTTGCTCTTGCCTCAGCCTCCTGAGTAGCTGGGAGGCACCTGCCACAACACCCGGCTATTTTTTGTTGTTGCAGTTTGGCCGGCGCCAGGTTCAAACGCGCCACCCTCAGTATATGGGGCTGGCGCCCTACTCACTGAGCCACAGAGGCCATCCCCAATCTACCATATCTTTATCTCTACTATTCAGTTTCTTGAAATTCTTAGAATTTGAGGTTAGAAAAAAACCAAACCAAGTGGCTGGCCCTATGAAGTTTCCTACTTCTGTCTTTTCCATTTTTTATCAACTGGTAGTTAAATTTAAAGACTGGTTGAATTTCAGGGTTTTGATTTTAGTGTAAGTGTAACCTAGTCAATATGGCACACTTCCATGAGAAAGTACCAAACATCTGGGTGTCTCTGCTACGAGCAGCTGGCTACTGGTAATCTTTGAATAGACATTATTCACTAAGGAGATACAGAGGGGAGATACTCTGTTATTCCCTCTTTATTGGCTAGAATATATCTGTAGAAACTGATGACCTTTCAGGTTATCCCAAGATACAAATCACAAAAGAAAAATGCTTATTTATTTTTATTTACTAGTTCTCGAAACAATAAGGTGATCCAATAGCAACTAATTCAGTCTGGTTTTAATCTAAAACATAGAAAAATATTTAATGAAGAAAAAAATCAATAAAAACATGAATTCACATCAGATAGTATTAGTTTTATGAATGGTCTGACGAAGATTTTTTAATTTGAACATGTTGAAGAAACAGAAAGATATGGAGAGTTTCTAAATAGCAATAAGGTTATAAAACAAAAAAATTGAAACTGATATATATGAAGAAACAATCTGAAATCTAAGAAATGAAAATTATAGAAACTAGCTCTTAGACTCAACAGATGGGATAAACCCTAGACTGAACAGACTACAGAATTGGTAAACTGCTAGACAGAGATGATGAGTTTACCTACTACAAGACACAGAAAAGAAGACAAAGAATGACAATTAGCAGACACCAAGGGTAAACTAAGAGACTCCAACACTGGTCTACTGAAAATGAAGAAAAGTGAAAGTAACAGAAGCAATGTTTAAAGATAAGAACTTCCCAATATTAAAGAAAGATGTGACTGATTCCTCAAAGTTTAAGTATACTCCTGAATACCAGCCAGATACAGAGAAGTTTGTCCACACTTACAAGAGCACTATGCTAAAACTGCAAAATACCAACTTGGAGCTGCTTCACAAAAAAGGTCCCTAACAATTTAGTAAAACCACATGCAAATACTGGCATCACTGAAATGTTCACAAATTTCTTACAATATCCTACTAGGATTACAGGAAATGAGGGATTTTAAAGTTTACTAAACAACTCTACCTTAACTTTAAACATCCCCCTCAGTGTACTGAGGGATATTAGTACTAGTACTGCTCCCACCTCACCCCCAGCCCAAGTACAGTTCACCAGAGTCCCCAGCATGCTCAAGTCCCACAGCCTGCATGTGCATGCCCACGTTTCACTCAGTGTACAAGTTTGTGTGCCTCAAATCCCATGTTGTTCAAGATTCACCCTGAATTATTTTCTTATGACTTTAAAAGCAAAGTGTAGACGCAACCCTTCGAAACAACTCCATATTCTAGTGAAATATTAACTCATTATTTCAAAGTATCTAGTAAATAAACATATTTGAGCCCTTAAAAAAAAGGAAAATATTAGAAAATTTATTAAATTAAGTTTAGCCTAAGGCTGTCTCCTTAAATATTTTAAGAGGGGCCTAAAAGTTCCTTTGTACATAGTGAACTGTAAACTACCTTATCTTGTAACAAGTACCCGAGTCTCAGCCAATCAGAAAAGCCGTATTTCAACACTTGGCTCCAAGGCAGAAGTGTTCAAGCAATCCAGCTGTTTCTGTAGCAGTGTTCAGTGTTTAATACAGCTGTTAAATTTGTCTGAACTTTTTCTTTCAACAAACTCAGTTAAATTAAAACTGTAAACTTTTTAACAGAGACACCATAACAAAGTAAAAATACAAGCCAAAGTAAAAGAAGACATTTGGGACACATAACTGGCAAAGAATTGGTATTCAGAATACATGAAGACCTCCTACCAACCAAAAAGACAAATAATTCAATAGAAAAATGAACAGCTATTTCAGAGAAAAGGAAATTTAAATGTCTAGCAAATGCTGACAGTATGTCAGGAATAAACCCTACAAGGTGACAATCCACACACAACAGGCTTTCTAGCTTTTGCTAACAGCAAGCACAGGCAAGATGTTCAAGTCCTACCATCCAACAATCGCACTGGTAACTAGCTTCAAGCTTCAACATGATTTATCACACTGTCAATCTGAACTCCTCAGCTGGCAGCAAAAAACTCAAGTCTTGACCCGTGCTTTTATCTCTAATAAAACAAAAATAGCAAAATACTACACTGTTTTCTTTTTTAGGAAACTTGTCATATATGTGCACACCATGTATTGTGTGTTATAAAATGTTTCTAATTGTGAATAGCAACAAAAAAGTTAGAAAAAAACTCTTCTGTAGGCAGTGAAGTGCTACCAACATCCCTATGCAAGGTGTTCATAGCAACATTGTTTACAGTAACCAAAAAGAAAAAACTCATGTGAAAACCTACATGTCCCTCAACAGAAATAGATGAACTGTAAAACATTCATCTGATGAGCTTCCACACAGTAGAGTGAGTGAGCATGTGCTGCAGACAACATGGTGAAAGAATTATCAGGACCACAAAGTTGAAGGAAAATGGGAAGTTGCAAATAAACTCATCAGAAGGAACCTGTCTTTAGAATGCAAAAAGGAAACAAAATTAATAGTTTAAGGATACAAGGGACAGTATGAAAGTTTAGATACACAAAAATTGAGAAAAATAGAATCATTTTGATTACTAAATTTTCTCCAAAAAATTACCACTGCATTCTATGCACTTTTGCATTCTTGTAAACCATTTTTGAAAATGCTCTTTCCACTTATTTTCTTCAAGTGCTGTAAGCTCTCTTTTGTAGGCATGAATAGCTTCCTGACTATGAAAGGCTCTGGGCTTTAAAGAACCTTGTTTCCTGCATGCGATGTTTTACTGTAGGAACAGGAAACAATCACATGGGGCCAGGTCAGGATGAGTTGTAAGTTTAACTAGCTTCTATGGATGGGTTCCAGGAACTGAATGGCAGATGCATTGTCACAGTACAGGATGGTTCCCCACCCCCTGCCCACAAAGTCCTGTCCTTGGTTGTCATTCATTTTTTTTTAAATTTTGACAGAGTCTCACTCTGTGCCCTGGGATCGAATGCTGTGGTGCCATAGCTCAGAACAACCTCAAATTTGGGGCTCAAGTGATCCTCTTACCTCAGCCTCCACCACATCCAGCTTATTTTTCTATTTTTAGTAGAGATGGAGCCTTGCTCTTGCTTGGTCAGGTCTCAAACTCCTGAGTTCGAGCAATCCTCCTGGCTCAGCCTCCCAAAGTGCTGGATTATAGGTGTGAACCACCACACCTGACACTGGCCACCATTCATGAAGCTTCTGGAAAACTTTTGGTAGGCACACATTACGTACCACTGAGCAGTGACAGTCCTCTGTTCCTCCAGGGAACAGGTACAGCATGACTACTTTGGGAAAAGGAAGTTGCCACCATTTTCTTTTTGACACTTCCAGGCTGCTTCACTTTTGTTGGATTTTCATTGGGGAGAAAAAAATCCACTCTTGACTGACGCTTACTCTATGCATCAAACTGGTAAATCCAAGTTTCATCACCAGTAACAATGTCAGAAACACATCTAGATTTGCCGCTCTCAAATGTGACCAGCATTTCTGCACACCAATCAATGTGGAGGCACTTTTGCTCATCTGTCAAGGTCCGAATGAAACTTTTCTGACTGGAAGATAATAATGCAGGATTTTGGACCTTGCTGGCAATACACACAATCTGTAGTACCATCTCAGTGTCCTGAAATGACACTCAATTGTTTTCATGAACAATTTTTTCCACAGTAGGAATGTTTTCCTCAGTCACTGTGGTCATGTAATAACCATCTTTCAGTGAAGTATGGCCTCTTCCAAATTCTTGAAACCACCAAAAAAACAGTCACAAGAGAAGTAGCAAGGACTCAAAAACCCTGTTGCAAATGCTCAAGGCTTTGAGACTCCTTTAATCAATTTTTAAAACCATAAAAAATCATCACACAAAACTGCTCTCCTCCCAGCTCCATAGCTGATGCCGACTGTGTGTCACAGACAGAAACAAATGAACCCTCCAGTGGCACAATGAACCAAGCAGGCTGGAACCTGCACAGTGAGTCAGTGAGGATGCTGTGTCGACTTTATTTCTTAGAAGGGAAATAACAGACCATAATAGTCTGTCTCAAAACTTTCGGAGTGGCTGGGCACAGTGGCTTACACCTGTAATCCTAGCAGTCCAGGAGGCTGAAGAAGGACCACTTGAGCTCAAGAGTCTGAGGTTGCTGTGAACCAAGCTAATGCCATGGCACTCTAGTTTGGGCAACAGAGACTCTGTCTCAAAAAACCAAAACAAAACTTTTGTAGTGACCTTCATATAAACAGATATGACAAAAACTAAAAGAAAAGCAAAGTTAAGGAAAACAGTAGTTACTTTGGGGTGAGTACATACAAGAATAAAAAGTTAGGATAATGTTCTTAAAACTCAGTATTAGGTACAGAATGTTGATTGTCTCTCTGTATTTTACACATATTTTCTAATTGTATGCACTTAGTTTTTAAAAGTAAAAAAAAAATTTTTTGAGACAAAGTCTCACTGTGCTGCCCTCAGTAGAGTACCATGGTGTCACAGATCATAGCAATCTCAAAACTCTTCGGCTTAAGCAATTCTCTTGCCTCAGCCTCCAAAGAGCTGGGACTACAGGCACCCACCACACACTTGGCTATATATAAACACATATTTTGCAGTTGTCATTATTGTTTAGCAGGCCTGGGCTGAGCTGGAACCCACCAGCCCTAGTATATGTGGGTGGCACCCTAACCACTGAGACACAGGCACCAAGCCTCAAAGAAAAATTTTAATCAAGCTGAGAAAAAGGTACACAGGCATTCATTTTACATTAATCTTTACACTGCACATCAGAGGTCTGACAAATAAGTTGCCACCAACCTGGCACTCGTACTAACAAGTTTCTGATTTTACTTTCTCTCTTGCCAAGATTAACAACAAATTTAATGTTTGCTTGTTGCTCTAATTCAAGCTCTGAAACATGAACCTGCCATGATGCACTTACTGTGGCAGCACTGTACAAACAATTTGGTAAGGTTTCATAACCTCGGTATAGCAGTGTCTTACAGCTGTGTTTGTCTCAACATGTAGCAGTGTCTTGCTGAGTGGCGTTCATTAGTGTTGTTGTTTTTGTGTGCCTTCACCAAGAATTTCAGAGCTTGAATTAGAGCAAGAAACAAACACTAAATTTGTTGTTAATCTTGGCAAGAGAGGAAGTGAAATCAGAGACATGTTAGTATAAGTTTATGGGGATAAGGCCATGTAGAAAATCGCAATGTACAGAGTAAATGTTTTTCTGTAGGGAGAGAAAGCATCAATGATGGAGAGATTAGGGTAGCTAGTAATAAGCAGAACTGATGAAAATATTGCAGAATTCATCAAACTGTGTCAAAAAATCATCAGCTGACTGTGAGATACACAGCAGACCAAGTAAACAACGGCAGAGAAACAAAAAAACCTTAACTGAAAATCTTAGCATGAGAAAGGTACATGCAAAAATCATTCCAAAGGAGCTCACAAATGAACAAAAGCAAAGTCAAAATTTGCTTAGACCTTTTGGAGAGGAAAGACAATGTTTGGGGCCATATTATCACCAGGAATGAAATTTGCTTAGACCTTTTGGAGAGGAAAGACAATGTTTGGGGCCATATTATCACCAGGAATGAAACATAGGTTTACCAATATAATACTGAAATAAGGCTCGGC
>NW_003852476.1:199544-216227 GCF_000181295.1 Otolemur garnettii | reverse complement strand
AAAAAAAAAAAAAAAACTGAAATAAAGTGTCAAAGTGCACAATGGAAGTCAGCTAATTGGCTAATTCATCAATCTAAATCAACAGGCCAAGCAATGTTGCCATCCTTTTTCAATATCACAGGGACTGTTCAAGATGAATTTATACCAACTGGGCAAACAGTTAACCAAGTTTACTATTTGGGGAAGTGCTGAAAAGACTGTGTGAAAAAGACAGAAATGACCTGAACTTTTCACCAACTCATAGCTCTTACATCACAATAATGCACCAGCTCACACAGCACTGTCTACAAAGGAGTGTTTGGCCAGTAATACAGTTACACCCTTCCTACTCACTTGAACTTGTCCCCAATAGCTTTTTTCTTTACTGGAGATAAAGGAAATTTAGGAAGGCATTTTGGTGACATTCAGGACATTAAGGGTAATATGACAATGGTTCTAATGGCCATTTCAGAGAAGAGTTCCAAAATTGCTTTGAAAGGTAGACTAGCATAGCTTCCCAAAGAGAGTACTTCGCAGATGAACACAGTAATATTCAGCAATGAATATGTAGCACTTTTTCTAGGATCAGTCTGTGAACCTATTAATTGTGAGATCTCGTACACATTCTGCATTCTTATGTCTCTGAATCATTTCATATTTAACTTTCAACAAAACCAAAGATAAGTGAGAAGAAATAAATGTAAATTAAAACAGACAAGCCAACAAGCATACACTTCCATGCTTCTTTATTTATGCAATAACAATGGCAGTGCTGAGTAAAAAGTTATTGTAGAAAATTATTCATACTTTGGAACAAATTTTCCCAAAAAAGAAATACTGTAACATAAGGAATCTAAAAAATTTTTACAGACACTACCGAGAGTTTTTTTGACTTAGTACAAAGATGCCTTAAGAAATCAGGTGGACACAATAACTAATAACAATAACTGAAGTTTCTCTTTATACTAATAGTATGTTATTTTAAATGTTGCTGGAATTTTTTGCTTGAATGAATAGGGCTATGTAACACTGAAAGGGTATGAAATATAAGTACCAAACTTATGCCAGATAATTAACGCTAGAAAAGTGGACAAAAATTCAACTTTGCTCATTTTACAACTAGTTTATATTTATGAATTCTTTCTTTTCTCCCCATAACTGCAGACAAGGGCTGTGTTTTATACATAATCTCAAGGTTAATCTTAAATACACAGATGACTGATAAACAACACAAGTTTGACCTGTGAAGGTCTACTTGTGGATTTTTTTAAATAAGTATCCTGAAAAATTTTTTAAAGAGCTATAACAATTTCAAAAAAAAAAAATCACAAGCCACAGAGCCTAGAAATTTAAAGAAAAAATCCAAGAAATATCATGAATTCATAAAATATATATAGATACAAGTCTATTTTATCAATTACAACCATAAAATATACACAAATTATTTAAAATATATTTTTTAAAGAGACAGGATTCACTCTGTGGGCCAGACTACAATGAAATGGCAGCATGACAGCTCACTGCAGCCTTGGACCAATTAGGCCCAGGTAACCCTCCCACCTCAGTCTCGCCAAGTGACTAGAAGTAAAGGGGTAAAACCATAACACCCAGCTAATTCTTTCACATTCTATAGAAGCAGTGAAAGAATTAGCTGGGAAATAATTTTCACTGTGTTGCCCAGGCTGGCCTCAATTCTCCCACCTTGGCCTCCCAAAGCGCTGGGATTACAAGTGTGAGCTATTGCACCCAGCCAAAAAGTTAAAATTTCTCAAATACCCATTCATTTATAAGATGCCAACTATCCTCAATCCAGTCACAAGAAATGTTAAACAAACAAAGATGAAACACTAAATCACAACTGCCTAAAATTATTACAGTAATACAATATGTATGTAGGCGGCTATGTAATAATTCCGTAGCCACCTTCTCTTGCTCTTGGAGTAAGCACAGTGTTTTGAGAACTTGCTTAAAATACTATGTGAAGCTGATCATCTCCATGTGAGCAGTTTTTCTCCCCAGCAAACTATCACAAAAAGTAATCTGTCACAGTTCTCTTATATTTTTCATTGTGTTTAATGCAGTATCATAAACCTTCAATAACATCATGGGACTTCTAGGAAGTACCAGTAGTGATGCTACAAGTGCTCATAAGCAGCAGAGAGAGTCATGACATTACAAGAAAAAGCTGAATTGCTCAATCTGTACCACAGATGAGGTCTGCAGCTGCGGCTGCTAGCCATTTTGGACAGATGATTCATCTTGTAGATGACAAAGTATGAATACAGTACTGTAAATGTATTTTCTTTATGATTTTCTTAAAAACATTTTTTTTCCTAGCTTACTTGACTGTAAGAATACAGTACATTGAAGGTACTGTAATTATAAGAGGAACTTTATCTGCCAAATGTAATCAGTGTAACCTAATTCTTTGTGCCCTAAATGAATCCCAAACAATTTTAATAAAAAATATAGTACATAATACAAAGCAATACTGAATGTTATCAGTAAGACTTCCAGTCAACCGTAGGTATGAATACCTAAGTTTTAGGGAGTCAAAAATTCTCAGATTCAGCACCACTAATTCCCATGTTGTTCAAAGGTTTACTGTGTAATTTACTTGAAAAGCACTCCAAAAATTTCAAGCTCAGGAATACTTTCTTCAAGAAAAATCCAATTTTTCAGATCAAAAAAAAGAAAAAGAACTAAGTCATTTTTAGAAAGGATTCAATTTAAATTTAAATTACAGTAAACATCTGAGTCTAAGTGGATGTTATTTTAAGCTCAGTAATACTTTCTTCAAGTAAAATCCAATTTTTCAGATCAAAAAAAGAAAAAGAACTAAGTCATTTTTATAAAGGATTCAAGTTAAATTTAAATTACAGTAAACATCTGAGTCAAAGTGGACATTATTTTATAAATGATTCCCCATTCATCAGCTACTGAATACCAACCACGAAGATAATATAGCAGAGTACACAGTAGGGAACACTGTACTCAGAAACAAGAGCACCAAATAATGGTAAGCTTCAGAAATTAACTTCACAAAAACGATGCCAACCTCAGACATCTAGGTTATGAAAATTATGTAAAATATAGAACACATTTCAAACGAACATGAATTCTCAATAAACCAGGCAAGCACAAGTCAGTGGCACACAAAAGAAGTCAATTTGTGTGTAGATATTAAAGATTAACTCAATGTTTAGCAACATAGCATTCAGAACAATGAGGAGCTTTCCAAAAGCATACCTTAGCTTGTCCAAATTCATTTCAAAAATAACTAGATCTAAACACATGCAATCACTAAATTATTTATGTACAGCTTCCACTCAGAACACTTACATTACTGCCCAACAAGATTAACTAGTATTAAGCACAAGTATTTTGCTGAAATTTAAGTTTTTCCCATTGCACTCTCCTAAGAGTAAACCTGAAACCCATATTTCTGGAGTCTCACTTTACATGACATTCCAAATATCACCCAACTAACCATGCCAATAACAAAAAAGAATGGCACTTGTCATCTGACAAGTGAAGCAGAAGGCTCAGTGAGCCCCAATCATCTTCACACACCAGGCAACCCATTCATGCAAACTGAGCACCACATTAAGTGCCAGAAACATGGTTGACAATGAGGAATTAGATAAAGTCTCTGCTTCATTTTGCCTACAGTCTTGCAGGTTAAGACAGAGATCAGGAACATAAACAAATAAGTGTATATTATTTCAGGTAAACAACTGGTAGTGCAATGAAGAAAAATAAGGATGGGACAAAAAATATAAAGTATATGCATTTTAGCTAGGGTGGTTACAGGTGGCTTTTCAGATAACCACTGAGCTTACAGACTGTACCAGATCACATGAGAGTCTCACAATGCATGTACACAAGAATTGAGACTGAAAAAAATTGTCTTAGAAACTAAAAGGATGACAGTCTATCCACTTATCTTTCCATATAATTGGAACATTTTATAGCATTTGGTTTTGAGTAGTTTTTATTATTTTATCCACTTGAAAAACTTCAAGTCTTCAAATTTAAAATACTAGTTTTAAGAGTTTACCCTCCAGGCCGGGTCCCATGGCTCACGCCTATAATCCCAGCACTCTGGAAGGCTGAGACAGGTGCATCGCTTGACCTTAGGAGTTTGAGACCAGCGTAACTAAGAGCAAGACCTCCATCTCTACTAAAAATAGAAAAATTAGCCAGGTGTGTGCCTTTAGTCCCAGCTACTGGGGAGGCTGAGGCAAGAGAATCAATTAAGCCCAACAGTTTGAGATTCCTGTGAGCTACGACACCACCGCACTCTACCCAGGGTGACACAGTGAGACATTGTCTCAAAAAATAATAACAATAATAATAATTCATTTATATTATATTATTTTATATTATAAAAATAATTTATAATAATAATTCCAGAGGGAAATAAATCTTTATTTATAACCTTAAATTAGCTTTCAAAGACTTAACAGTAGACAACTGCACACGGACAGTGTTTCTTTCTTTCAGAAAGCATTCTTATAAAACATCTCTATGGGTAAGAATGGGCTGTTCAGTCAGAATGCTTGTTAAAAGTCAGGCAGCTGCTCCTCCTATTTGCTGTCTTTGAACAAATTATTTAATCTGTCTTCCTAGTTTCTACTACCTATCTCAAAAGGTCACTGAGAGGATCTAATGTGATACCGCACATAAAGTATTTACAGAGTCTGACAGGAAAGCAGCATTCTACTGTTAGCTAGCATTTATGTAGCAACTACTAAAATAATAAGGTAATTCCTTAATGAGACTCAGGCAGGTCAAAGTAGATACGATCAAGCACTAGGCCGCGCGCAGTGGCTCACGCCTGTAATCCCAGCACTGTGGGAGGCTGAAGAGGGAGAATCTCTGGAGCTCAGGAGTTCGAGACTTGCCTGAACGAAAGTGAGACCCCCGACTCATGAAAAAAATGGAAAAACCCAGCCGGGCGCCATGGCAAGCACCTATAATCCCAGCGGCTTCTGGAGGTTGAGGCAGTGGGATGCCCACAACCCAGGAGTCTGAGGTTGCAGTGAACTACCAAGCCGCTGCACTCTGCTCAGGGACACAGGGTGGGACTCTGTCTCGACAAAAAAAAAAAAAAAAAGAAAAGAAAAGAAAAGAAAAAGATCAAGCACTAGCCAGTAAATTATACTAAACAGCAAAACCAAATTCAAACCCAAGTTCTTCAGACTCCTTAGCACCCTCCAATCTTTCCACTACACCACGCGATGTTATGTGGCCATTAAAGCACTGGGCAATAAAGAACTTGCATAAAAAAGTAGAGTTTAATAAAGTCAAAGACCTGTAGGTTTCCTAATGACTGACCTCCACCTTTACACCAGACCAGGCTGTTTCCCTGGCAACTCAAATGACTCATGTATAAGAATAATAATTTTCCACTAAGAATGTAGCAACTGGCTTAACACTTGTGGCTTAGGTGGCTGGGGTGACAGCCACATACACCTAGGGTGGCGCGTTCGAGTCCAGCCTGGGCCCACCAAACAGCACTGATAGCTGCAACCAGGAGATGGCTGGGCCTGTGGTCCCAGCTACTTGGGAGGCAGAGGCAGGAGACTCGCTTGAGCCCAGGAGTTGGAGGTTGCTATGAGCTGTGATGCCACCGCACTCTACCCAGGGCGATAGCTTGAGGCTCTGTCTCAAAAAAAAAAAAGGGGGGAGAGAATGTAGCAACCATCAAGTCTGTTTTTAGACAATGTACTTAATAAAACTCACCATAAACTCTGATAACTGTAGAAATTACTCAGTCAAAGACATCTGGGTAAATGACATTCTCCTTTAGCACAGTAGGCTGCAACAACCCTATGGTCCCTGTGAAATTTATGCAAAGTGAAAGCTGTCTTTTCTGTTTTTTAATGACAGAGTCTCACTCTTGGCCTGGGTAGAGTGCTGTGAAATCATAGCTCACAGCAACCTCAAACTACCTCAAACTCTTGGGCTTAAGCAATCCTCTTGCCTCAGCCTCTCAACTAGCTGGGACTACAGGTACCTGCCACCACGCCAGCTAGTTTTTTTATTTTTAGAAGAGATGGGGTATCACTCTTGCTCAGGCTGGTCTTGAACTCCAGAGCTCAGGCAATCCACCTGCTACAGCCTCCCAGAGTGCTAGGACTAGAGACAAGAGCCACCTTACCAGGCACAAAGAGAAAACTGTCTTATAGGACTTGTCACCCCTCTTTGTAAAAATATAAGGGCTGGTGTTTACAGAAAGTTAAATGCTTCTGGCTAGTAGTATACTCTCCTACCTGATTATTTTCATAAACCCATTAAATGAGAATAAAGTCCAAAAGTGTTATTTCTATAAAAACAAAGTTAAGTCTTTTAAGGCCTTGAAAAACTGGAAAAACCTAGAAAAGATCTGATACTGGAAGCATGTCCTAGTGCCTACATTTTCATTCCACTTAAAAGAAAATACTAGAAATCATTTTTTGTGAAAAGAAAATCAGGATACCCTCTACTCTAAGAGATTGGTCCAAATAAAAAGATAGGAAAATAAAGGTAAAATTAAACATTTTAAGTGAAAACATTTATTTTGTTGTTGTTTGGTTCGGTTGGCTGTTATTTTGAGACAGTGTCACTCTGTCTCCCCTAGGTAGAATGCACGGCAACATCATATAGCTCACAGCAACCTCAAACTCCTGGGCTCAAGCTCCTCTTGCCTCAGCCTCCGTAGCTGGAACTATAGGTGCCCACTACAATACCTGGCTAATTTTTCTGTTTTTAGTAGAGCCAGGGTCTCACTTTCGCTCAGGCTGATCTCAAACTCCTAAGCTCAAAAGACCTACCCACTTCGGCCTCCCAGAGTACTAGGATTACAGGCATGGGCCACAATGCCTGGCCAAGTGAAAACATTTAAAGTACATGTGTATTTTGAGTCCCTGCTTTAACCACCTTTTAAAATTAATTAACCAATGGTCTTAATCACGTGGGGCTGCCGGGCTGTGGGGCTGCGAGACACAGTGGCGCGCGCCTATAATCTTAGCACTCTGGGAGGAGGCGGATAGAATACTTGAGCTCAGGAGTTGGAGACCAGCCTGAGCAAGAGTGAGATCCAGTCTCTAAAAATAATTGGGCACTGCGATGGGCACCTATAGTCCCAGCTACTTGGGAGGTTGAGGGAAGAGAATCACTTGAGCCCAAGAGTTTGAGGTTGCTATGACCCGTAATACCAGGGCAGGTTACCAGGGGCAACAAAGTGAGATGTCCTCTCCAAAAAAAAAAAAAAAAAATCACGTGGGGCAGATAAGATGTTCTCACCACATTCTAACATCACTCCCTCCACCAAGGGGCTCCTAATTGCTCCCTGCCAAGTTCTTTTGCTTTGATAGTTCCTAAAAGAGAAAAGGAGTATGCATCTAAGAATGAGGTATTCATCAAAGGAAGGACTGCAGGATAAAGATTTAATTCATTTGGGCAGCACCTGTGGCTCAGTGGGTAGGGCGCTAGTCCCACATACTGAGGGTGGCAGGTTTGAACCCGGCCCTAGCCAAACAGCAACAAAAAAATAGCCAGGCATTGTGGCGGGCACCTATAGTCCCAGCTACTCAAGAGGCTGAGGCAAGAGAATTGCCTAAGCCCAGGAGTTGGAGGTTGCTGTGAGCTGTGACCACAGCACTCTATCAAGGGCAATGAAGTGAGACTCTGTCCCTCAAAAAAAAAAGAATTCATTTATCCAACAACTACTATCATGCAACTGCTACACATCAAAACACTGCCCTAAAGCAGCAGTCCCCAACGTTTTTGGCATCAGGGACCGGTTTCATGAAAGACAATTTTTCCATTTTTCTGCGGACTAATGAAGGTTCGGGGGAGGTTGTGCATGGGGGAGGATTTTGATACAAGTCTGCAAGCAATTTATTATGGTCTGTATTTGCAACCACTCCCCAGCATTCACACCACCACCTCAGATCAATCACCAAAGCACTAGATTCTCATAAGGAGCACATGGCCTAGATCCCTCACATGCACAGTTTACACTAGGGTTTGTGCTCCTGGGAGAATCCAATGCCTCCACTGATGTAACAGGAGGCAGAGCTAAGGCCCAGAGAGACTGTAAATAGGGATGAAGTTTGCCACTGCTCACCTCCTGCTGTACAGCCCTATTCCTACAGGCCAGGGCCCAGGGGTTGGGGACCCCACCCCTAAACTCTAAGTATCCGTCAATAAACAAAACTTACAAGAAAGTCCTGCCCTTACAGAAGTCGTGTTATAGTGTCTGGGAGGAAGGGAATGACAATAAACGCACTCAACATGGAAATTATATAGCATGACAGAAGGTGACAAGTGCCATGGGTTTTGAGCAAGGTATACAGAGCAGAAGGCGGGCGGTGCATATTGCTCTTGGCCTTTTGGCTAAGATCAAGTGTAGAAGTAGATGAGAGTAGTTTTAAAATAGGCAGACTTTTCTGAAAGTGAACTTTAAGGAGCAGACTTGAAGGAGAGAAGGGAATAAGCCACGCAAATATCACTTTTCATCCTAGATGGGGCAACAGGCAGTGTAGTGGCCCTAAGATGGCCAGTGAGGCTGGAAAGAAATAAGCTGAAGAACAGCAGCCGACCTCATAGATAAGGGGAAGTAGGGAGAGTGAGAGTGGTCAGATTCTATAAGGTCTCACAGGCCGTAAGAACTTGAGCTTTTACCCTGCCTACAGGAAGTCATTGCAGCACTTTGAACACACAAGTGACGAGGTCTGGTTGCTGTGCTGAAAAGACTATAGTGAGCTAGTGTAGTAGCAGGGAGACCCGTTAGGAGGCTAAATGCAAAAATCCAGATAAGAGAGAAAGGCTTGGACCAGGCTGATAAAAGCAGAGGAAGTAGTAAAAAGTGACTGGATTCTGGATATATTTTCAAAATACAGTAGAGCACAGATTATCAAGTGTGAAAGACTTCAACATTTTTTGCCTTAAAGATGGATGGAGCTGCCACCAGAAAAGATGGGCTACGCTGTGCCTTACGTAGGTTTTAAAAGGAATATGGAAGTTTGGTTTGAGTTGACCACTGCACAGCCAAGTGGATAGGCCCAGCAGGTTGTTGGAGTACAAGAAGTTAGTCTAGGCTCATATAAATATGAGCCATCAGCATATGGGTATTTAAAGCCATGACACTGGGCTGAGATCATCAGAGGAATAAAAAAAGAAAAGTGAGCCAAAGACTAAGCATGTCGATTTTAAGAGGATGACCCATAAATACTGAATAAGTGAAGCAATTAGTGATAATACTGCCAGAAAATATAAAAAGAAAACTGAACCAAAGAATAAGCATATCAACTTTAAGAGTACAAGATGGGCTGTGCCTATGGCTCAGTGAGTAGGGTGCAGGCCCCATATACCGAGGGTGGCGGGTTCAAACCCGGCCCTGGCCAAACTGCAACAAAAAATAGCCAGGAGTTGTGGCAGGCGCTTGTAGTCCAAGCTACTCGGGAGGCTGACGCAAGAGAATTGCCCAGGAGTTGGAGGTTGCTGTGAACTATGATGCCATGGCATTCTACCGAGGGTGACAAAGTGAGACTCTGTCTCTAAAATAATAATAAATAAATAAATAAATAAATTTAAAAAAAAAAAAAAAAGAGTACAAGATGACGGATTAAGATGGAATGAGCAAAGCAATTACTCAAGAGAGAAAAGCAAATGGTCCTGGAAGAAAACAAGTATAAACTACTAAGTTACATTTAGTGTACAATCATTTTACTAAAACCAGATGTTAAAAGTCCTTAGCCTGTAGTAGTAAAGATAATATGCAAGATAGTAAATAACTTTTTTAAAGACTTGAGTATTTATTTCCTAGGATTATATTTCCTATTGAAGTCTCTATTAAAACCTTTCTTAGTATTAAAAATATTAATATCCTATTTTCTTTTTACATAAAACCATTTAAAAGCCTATACCATTTTTTAAAAGGAAAATAGCCTAAATAGTTTCTGTCACCACTCTCAAAGACCAAAAATACATTTAAGCACAGTAGCCTGGCACACATGGTTATAAAGTGTGATTTCTTTTCTTTTTCTAGATCTCAGGTATATAGAAGGTTAAGGTAATCAAACTCCTTAGTTTATAACACTCAAGGTTTGTCCCCTTACTCTTTAATTTCCTATGTATAGGAAAAAATAGCTTATACTCATATTTAAACCAATTTTCCCAGTGATCTGCATACAAATTACATTTTTCTCATGGTGAAAGAGGAAGCAACGAAATGCATTATTTGCAGGAGTGATCATCACTTCTAGACTTACTTGTTTCTACTCTCTATACTTGGATTTACCTTCAAAGTATCCATTAACAAAAACACTGAGCAAAACAGTTCGTAAGTTAAAAGTTCCTCTAATACTGATGTATGATTTCTCTGCTTTACATATGCTCTTCTATTACATATTAAGTCAGATACCTAAGAAACCCAAAACCATTAAGTTTATTAACTTCAAATTCTTAGAAAATACTAGGAGAGCTTTCAGATTGTGTTGGCTATAAAAAATAAGCATACAATTAAAAATGCACCTTCCATATATTTCAAGTAAAATTCAAGTTAAGAATTTACTGAGTGACAATCTTAACATCCATTCTTTCAAACCCTCAAAAGTCTTCACTTTTTAGGCCTTTTAGAAAAGTCATACTGACTGATACTTAAAACATAATTATTAAAACGATCTCCCTTCCAAAAACAGATTAAAGTTTACAAATTAAAGGTGGCCTGAAATGAAAAATTATTAGGGAAAAACAAACAGAAGAAACTGATATAAAAGGATATAGAAATATCTAAGTTGCAAACAAAATCATAAACTAAAGGCTCTTAATACTACTGACCTTGAATCATCAAGGGTTAAGTCTTGATAACCTTTATAATTCTGAAATGTTTAATACATTTAAGAAAATTCTTCGATAGATCTAATCACATTTTAAGTTTCAGTGTTAGTCTCATAAGGTAAATTAGAACATCTTATTCTCTAAATTCATCTGGTTGGATACTGTTATGTCTGCTGAAGGCTATAAAATGAGAAGGTAACATTTCTAACTCAATGTTGAGCCGGAGGGGAATTAACTTTTTCTTAGAACTTATCAACAATAAACTCAGCTGTTTCGTGTTAGATCCTCCAATTATAGAGAGGTGGGAAAGAGCCTTGTCTGCCAGGCAACACATTCAACAGGGAAGTCTAATGCCAGTTACGTCTACCCAAAATACAGATCAACTCAAGTTATTCCTGTGTTGTTCCGGGAAGATTATCCCAAATCTCATCCGCAGCTTCTTTTGGCCAAACTGGAGATACTTCTGCCTTTCGCCTGCGATGTGAGGTAGGAGACCAAGCGCACTTAATACAGCCAAATTCAAACTCCAAGACAACTCCCACACCCAAGAAGCTATCTTTAGCTGGCTATAGGTGTTTTAATTTCTCACAGCTTACCAAAAAGTATCTCCAGGAAAAATAAAAAAAAAGACCTACAACTTTGAACAGTTAACTTCAACCGCAGCTTCTTGAGCCGAGCTCACTCACATGGCTGCTAAGGCCCCACGCGGCCGAGTGAGACCCGCCGGTCCTCCCCAGAGGAGGCCGCCACCGACTGGCCCACGTCCCCAACCACAGGGGCGCCGCCATACCCCGCCCTGCCGGGCTGCGCTCACCCCGGGGCCTCGCCGCCCCGCCGCGCCTCAGACCTCCAGGTTTCCCGACGAGCCCCCAAGGCCAAAATTCCCATTGTTGGACCTCGACGCGAAAAAGAGACCTCACTACGAAGACACACCCCTCAAAGAGCAAGAACAACTTCGCCCGCCTACAGGGCGGCCCGCGGATTTGTCTTAAAATCCCCTACACGCTGACCTCCCGCCCCCAACCGCCCCCCACCACCAGGAGCAGGGACGCGGCGGGCCGCAGGGCGGGGCCGGGGGTGCCGGGCACCGGCCGAGCCCGCCCGGAGGGACCGGGACCGGAACCCAGCACCGCGCAAGCGTGGAGCGGCCGGGGACGCCGCCGGAGACGCGCTCCCTCCGCGCACCGGCCGAGCGGCGGTAATCTGTCCTCCTTGTTCTGCCCGAAGGGCTGGCTAAAAATAGGCTCTGCGGTCACCCGGAGCCCGCTCCGTCGACCTCGCCGCCTGGAGACATCTCCGGAGGTCCTCGCCTAGCCAGACCTGGGATGAGACCTGGGTGTCAGGCAGGGCCGAAACGGCGTCCGGCCTGAGCCGCAGCCGAGAGGCGGCGACCGGATGCCCGAGGCCTACCCGGCGAGCGGCGACGGGCAGCATCCGGGCCCGCGGCCGCGCCCCCCCCACCCCCGGCGCGGACCCCCGCCCGCCTGGACCCTGAGGTCGGCGCCAGCAGCCTCCCCGCAGGCCCCGCGGCTGGCGCCCGGACCCGTGCGCGGCCTGCTCGTCCTCACCCTGAGCGGCTGAGAAAGGAGACCGGGAAGACACGGCGACGGCGGCGGCGGCGCCGGCACGACAGACCGGGCCGCCCGCTCCGAGGCGCCGCCGCAGGAGCTCAGGTGCCGTAGCACCGCCCGGCCGGAAACGGAGGGGCGGGGCGGCGGGGCGGGGACCGGAGACGGCCCTTTAAAGGCACAGGCGCCCGGAGTTGGCCTCCTAAAGGCACAGGCACCTGGAGTCAGCCTCTTAAAGGCAGAAGCGCCCCGGAGTCGGCCGGTTTGGGGTTCTAGGGCTTTCCCCACGGAGTTCCCTTTGAAACGAAGTCCACTTTCCTCTGGGGCCCCGCTCGCCCACGGAGGCAGCCTCTCCGCCCTCCCGCCGACTTCGTGGCAGGCCTGCTCCTCCACCTGTGCCGCCGCCATGTATCTCAGGAAAGCTCCTGGAAGCGAGAACCTCCTACTCCCTCCCTGCAGAACGTCTGTGAAGTCTCCTTGGAGCAGCCCTAGCTACACACAGAGGGAAGCTAGAAACGACCCACGTTAATGTGTGTGCTACTGTGAGGAGACTCGCAGGCGGCCACCCCGGCCAGGGAGACGTCGGAGACCGGCCAGCTGCCCCTCTGCTGGTACAGGGCTTTGCGGTTCTATGGACGATTATGCTTTGTCGCTTTTCCATCTCTCACTGATTGCTTGGCGCTGCCCAGGACACATACACAACCCTCCAAGCGCTCTGCAAATATTAGGAGAGTTCAAAATTATTCAAAAGTTTCTTGTATGAGAGCAGAGATGCATGAAATTAGGCCTCGCCACCATCTCCCCCTGTATCCTGACCAAGTGGGAACAGGAGCAATCTCTAAAGGAGTGGGTAGCAGAACAGCTTCCACACAGAATTCCCGTAATATGGGCTGGTTAGAAGTATCCTATTTTGTCTGAGCTTTCTAGAACACCTCCAAAGTTCAGGTAAAAACTGAACATTATGTAGAAAATTTGTCTTCGTCGCTGTGTTCTCCAAAGATGGATTCTGTCTTAATTTAACTCCAGAGGCGTCCTCTTTTTCTTTTTTCATTAGGATCACGCAGCTCCTCAGCAGCTCCACTGCCCTCAAAGCAATCTCTGAAGTACTGGCTCTCTTCTGAGCATGTTCCAGAACATCCAGCTTCCCTGAAAAAGAAAGCCATTGGGTCTCTTAATACAAAATACATTTATTGTTTCTGTAATGGAGTTTAAGGCCTCTTGATTACTTTGCAAACAGCCTTGCAAATTCCTCAGGTTAGTACTAAAGCAGGTTTTAGGTTAGAATAAAATTTCCTGTCATTTTCCTAATTTTAATAAAACCACAGTCATTTTAGGGACAGTGATATTATACTTGTAAGTAGAACAGTATGTAGCGTTTAGCCACGTTTTCTGTAAATATACTACTGCTTACCAAGTATCACTTCTGTGTGGCATAGTTTGAAACAAAGAAACACGAATGTATCCACTAGCTCCCCTTTTCTGGGCTTTTGAAAGGGAAGTGCTGGGATCCTTTATTCTTTATGTTTCTCGATCACAAAAAGATTTACTAGAAATGTTATGAATGGCAAGCCCAAATGGCATTAAGATCAACCTTCTAAGTTTTGAAGTATTGTATAATGTAATATAATTAACTATAAATAATATATATAATTAAACTAAGATATAATTAACTTTGGTTCTGCATACTACAGTGCCACTGAAACCAACCAACTTGTTAAAAAGGACTAGTGTGCTCAGCATTTGAGGTACCTCTAGTTGCAACAACCAAAAAATTAGATTTTATTGAAAACTATGAACTGTGCTGTAACCTAAAGAGGACCCTTCTCTTTTTTTTAAAGAAAACTGAAATTTACTAACAAAAGTCTTCTGACTTTTAACATATAACAATTCTCTTTTTCCTGATTTTTGAGAGTTTTTAAGATTCCTGGTACACAACTCTATTGCAGATGGAAAGCAAGCTGTCTATTCCTTGTTTTGTCTAGGGCAGACTTCCCAAAGTGATGAGTTATGCAAAGATATGAGCAATACTTGAATAACAGATTATATCTTCTTAGTCCACCACATCAGGGATGGCAGAGATGAAAGAACAGTGGAAGTAATTCACAGCACTTTAAATAAAGGGTGGTTCCAGATCTATATCCAGCCAGATAATGGTGTGGGGAGGGTCATAGAAGTATCCCCAGCTACAAATCTAGAAGTAATCAGCTGTGCTAGCAAAGCATCTGACACCTAACAGTGCTAGAGAGGTCTGCCTTGTTCAAGTATGTGTTTTCATGACAGATTAAAGATGACCACAAATTATTTGCCATTCTTTATATGTTCCCTCCTCTTGAAACTGGGAAGGCTCTGTGACTGTTGTGACCAGAATATGGCAGAAGTAAGTTTCGGCAAGTTGTGGGCCCCAGCTATATGAGACAGGCAGTTCCACACTCTCTTGGAACTATTGATCTCAGAGCCCTGAGATGCCTGCCATGTAAGAAGTTGAACTACCTTGCTGGAGAGGCCATCTGGAAAGACCCTGAAGACTACATCAGGAAGGAGATGAGCCCAGCTGGACCCAGCTGGCTTCTAAGTAATTGTCCCCATTGAGATGCCAGGTAGATATATACATAAAGCCTTCTTGAACTGTAGACCATTCACACCACAAGCTAAGTAAGACTATGATCCCAGCTAATACTGCATGAAGCAGAAAAATCATCCCACCAAGTTCTGCCTGAATGTCTGACCCCACAGAATTCTGACCCCATAGAAATAAAATAATTTTTGTGATTTTGAGATGATTTGTCATGCAGTAGGTAAACAGAACAGCTTTCTTCCACTTTTCTAGACAGCTGAAATTTATCTTGTTTAAGCTAGTTTGTTCATATGATCCCAAGCATCACTGGAGCCTTTCAAGGGAAATTTAGGCGGGAATGAGTGGGAAGGTAAAACTAATATGTAGCACAATTTAATGTGATTAAAATCAGCTTAATGTCTCCCATTTTCAAAGGCTTCCCAATGAATTGGAAACTGGTGGATTAAATGAACACAGAGGAACTAGTATTTATTGTGCATATGTGTTACTGTATGCACTGTACCAGGTATTTAATGTACATTTGCTCACAAAGTCTTCATAACAGCCCTATATTGCGTAACATAGAATAACCACTAATACAAGGACACAAGGCTCAAAATCCAATACTTGAGCCTAGATTTGTTAGATTCCAAACATATCATTGTATTATGTTCACCCCCAAGATGTAAACCTTTAGATACATAAACAACTAAAATGTGAATTTTCATATATATATATATATTTTTTTTTTACTTATTCATGATCTTTTGTCATTAACATAATAACACGTATAACATTAAATTAAATCATTAATGTTACACTGGTTGCAGTCAACATCATGTAAACTCTTCCGAGAGAATGTAACATTGAGATACACATTTCTGTCCAAGTGTACCTAGTAGCTGGAAGAATCAACATTTAAAGCCTCTTTGGTTCTTGACTCCATGATTTTTTTATACACTTCCTGGTAAGGATTTGTTTTTTAAATATTGAAAATATTGAATTTGGGCAGCGCCTGTGGCTCAAAGGAGTAGGACACCGGCCCCATATGCCAGAGGTGACAAGTTCAAACTCAGCCCCAGCCAAAAACTGCAAAAAAATAAAAAAGAAAAGAAAATATTGAATTTGCAGTCACAAAACCTTGTTTCACTCCCTGGCTCTGTTCCTTTTTAGTTGTGTGACTTTGAACAAGTCACTTCCTTCTCAGAGCTTTATCTCACTAATTATCTGAGGCCAAGAGTAATTAGTCTAAGGATGACTATAAGATAAAATGAAATAATATATTTCAAAATGTTTAAACTATTGAAATGGCACATAACTAGAAAATAGACTAACCACCTTATTATTAATTCTTAACATGAATATTACATAAGGTATTATTTAACCTATATGATATCTGAATAACTACCATCTTAGCTACTTTTCATGTAATGTGAATAATTGCTAATTCTGACAACTGCATGAGATGTGATTATGCTCATTTTACAGAAAAGAAAGCAAGCTCAGAAAATGAAATGACTTGCTAAGTAAGGTCAAAGGACTAGGAAGTGGCAGAGTGAGAGCTAAAATACAAAGTCCAACCTCCTGGCTTGGCACCTATATCTCACCCGGCTAAGGCGCCAGCCACGTACACCTAAGCTGGCGGGTTCGAATCCCCAGCCTGGACCTGCCAAACAACAATGATGGCTGCAACCAAAAAATAGCCGGGCGTTGTGGCGGGCGCCTGTGGTCCCAGCTACTTGGGAGGTAGAG
>NW_003852476.1:194150-198481 GCF_000181295.1 Otolemur garnettii | reverse complement strand
GAGGCAAGAGACTCGCTTGAGTCCAGGAGTTGGAGGTTGCTGTGAGCTGTAATGCCACGGCACTCTACCCAGGGGGACAGCTTGAGACTCTGACTCAAAAAAAAAAATAAAATAAAATAAAATAAAAGACCAAAGAGACAGAACAAAGAAGCATGATGAGTTGTCCTTGACAGGATCCTCTTGCAAAAAAAAAAAAAAAATATATATATATATATTATAAAAGATATTTTTGGTACAAATCAGAGCTAGTTGAATACTAGATGACTACTACTTTCTTGTGTGTGATTATATATGTGTTTATAATATAGAGTTAGGTAGATTATCCTTATTTCTCAGAAACACCCACTGAAGTATTTGTAATAAAATCTCATTAAGTCTGTAACTTACTTTCAAATGACTCAGCAAATATATATAGATAAAAATAGAAAAATGTCAATAATTACTGAGTCTAAGTGGTATATGTACAACTGTACATTGTGCTATTTTTTCCACCATTCTGTATATTTCAATTTTTTCACAATAAAATACAGAGGGAAAAAAATGAAAAAAGAAGCATATGGCTGTTACCGAAAATTTGCAAGGAAAAAAAATGTAGATGGGGCCAAGGGTTCTCAAATTTTCTTTGTGATGGTCACATTTCTTTATAAATATTTTAAAGAGTTTATAAGTCTTTAAAGACTACTTTAGTAGTCTTCTCCTTCATTTTGCCCATTACTCACAAGTCTTATCTCCCAGTTCTTTCCTCCTCTTTGGGTGTCCTCTCATAAAATCTTTCGCAGCTCTCTTTAATGGTGGACGCTGCACTTTCACTAGTAAGATCCATGAGTAATGTTCAGGGTAATAGAAGATTACTTTGTAGTTCTTTAGTCTTCACTTGACAAGTTTTCTTTGCTTGGTAGATTGGATCGATTTTAGCTGATTAGAATTAACTCTTCAAAAAGGCCTAAATAAATAATTTGGTCAACATGCAGGCTGTCATTATATAAGGTCTGACAATTACTTGCAAACTTGCCATTGTACACGTACGTTGGCAGCACTGCATAAACAACTCAGTAAGCTTTCATAATCTTTGTGTATCACTGTCTCAGAGCTGTATTCATATTGATGTGTGGCCTTGTCTTCCTGAATGGCATTCATTATTGTTACGTATTTTTGTGAACTGTACAATGACAGCTTTTATGGCCATTCCAGAAGAAGAGTTCCAAAATAGCTTTGAAGGGTGGACTAGGCACTGGCATCAGTGCACAGCTTCTCAAGGAGAGCACTTCAGAGTGACCATAGTGACATTCAACTATGAAGTGTGTAGCACTTTTTCTAGGACAGACTTAATTGTCAGACCAAAAAAACAAAAAACTCAAAAACAACAACAAAAAAACCCCACGTCTCTTTCATCACCACTGCCTACACAAATGTCGCCCAGGTGAGCCATGTTACAGGGATGAGAAATCAGACAAAAGAATGTGGATATTTCAACATAAACCATCATCACTGCTGCCCCCAAACCCTTAAGAATATGACTAGGTGAAAGCAGATCAACAGCAGCAAACCAAATCAAGTCAGCATGTACAGTATTTGCTGCTGCACAGCATCTTATCAGGTGTTTGAATACAAAAGTACACTTAAAAAAATGTGTCCTGCAGCATGGTCTCACTTCTTATGCCACACTTCTGTTTGCTGACTCCTATTCAGCTCCTACATGATTGCTCTTAGGTTCCAGCCAGTCTTACCCGGTGTTTTTACTCCCAGAAGTAATTGAACTTTGTGGGCTTTGTTCCATTTATTTTTGATCATGTCTCCAATTTACCAATTTGTTTTTATCCAGGTTTATTTCTTGAAAACTGAAGAATAATTTCTCTGGATGTCAAGTCTCATGACACAAAGCTGTGGATGTCAGCCCTCTTGGCCTTCTCGGGGACCTCACCCCATCAGCAATGCCCTTTCTGTCTTTATTTTCTTTTTCTTTTTCTTTTTTTTTTTTTTTTTGAGACAGAGCCTCAAGCTGTCCCCCTGGGTAGAGTGCCATGGCATTACAGCTCACAGCAACCTCCAGCTCCTGGGCTCAAGCGAGTCTCCTGCCTCCGCCTCCCAAGTAGCTGGGACCACAGGCGCCCACCACAACGCCCAGCTATTTTTTTTTTTTTTTTGGTTGCAGCCGTCATTGTTGTTTGGCGGGTCCAGGCTGGGGATTCGAACCCGCCACCTTAGGTGTACGTGGCTGGCGCCTTAGCCGGTTGAGCTATAGGCGCCGAGCCTCTGTCTTTATTTTCAACTTCACCCTCTCCGTTTGCTAACAGAGAATTCAGGACTGCCTTCACTTAAATGGAAAAAAATATTTCTTCAAACTTCAGACTATCCCAACTACTTAATCCCCTACAAAGCCAGGTTTTGTTTGGTTGTATAAGACACATTTCCTTGACTATGTATTTTTGCTACCCATGCTCATTTGTCATTCTACTTTTGCACCCACAACTGGGTAAATCACCAAAGCCACCAATGATATTCCTGCTGCTAACTCCTGTGAAGCCTCTCCTCTTTCTGTGTAGACCTCTCTGTCATATATTATACTATTTGTTACTTTTTGAAATGCTTCTCTTTCCTTGACTTCAGTCACCCCATCCAGGGACCTTCTGAAACACCATAAATCATTGCTTCTGATAAAGGAATTCATTCACAGCAAACAGGGTGAGGCCCTGGGATAGAGCCCCAGAATTCACCAAAAGTAGCTACCCTGTGGAATGATTGGAAGGACTATCAAAGACCCAATCTGGGTGACAAATGAGAAGCAGAGACAACTGCAACATTATAGTGCCTTTCTCTACAAGGTGGAGTATATGCTCCAAATTAGCTACCAATATGTATGTCTTTTTTTTACTCTATACTCAAAATATATAGGTGCAGAAACCCAGAGGAGGGAGTGGGCATGGCTCTTCTCCCAGTTAAACCTAATGGTCAGCTTACAAATGTTTCGTTTCTGGTATCTGCAGGTTTGGTTGAAATCTTAGTTCCCAAGAGAGGAAGCTTTCACTAGGAGATGAGTATGATTTACTTTGAACTACAAGTTGAGGCTCCAGAACAACACAGAGAGGAGAGATGTACTGTCTTGACTGAAGCCATAGATGTGCATTGCTGAGGAGACCTGATCTCTGCTGAGTTCTCCTGGAGCTACAGAAACCAATGTGTGCAAGTTTGCTGAGACTTGTTCAGTTTCATCACTAGAAGTCTCACATCCCAAGAATCACCCGTCCCAGGCAAGCTAGGATAGCTATTCACCCAAGTAACTTTCCTGAGACATTGAATATATTTAGTATTTGCCTGAGGTAGATCTTATTTATGTCAAGCAAAATCCATACCTACCCTCTTAAAATACATCATTGATAACATTCAGACTTATTTTTCATCCCAGGGAGAAATATGTGAAGATACCATGGCCTGCCTCCTTCGCTGGCTCACTGCTACTCACAGATACCATCTCCAGGGCTCAAATGCCTTTGAGGACAGAGTGGTGCCTCCTTGGCAACCTGAAGGGAGAGTCCTGCAGGTCACACATTTCACCATTTTTGTTCTTTGTTCATATTTTCCAATACTTTTTAGGAAAGGTAGTACTTTGATCTTTACCTTTTTTGTGAATTCCCTTAGCACCCTAATATTTCCAACACCATGGAAAATATATGTTTGTTCAGGAAGGAGTCATGAAAATCATCCAATCCAAACAGAAAGAGTTTATGTTCATTTGCAATTGGACTAGTACAACAGAACCTCCATAACTGACCACCTCCCTGCACTGACAGGCTCCTGAAATTCACCTGATTTTCACAGACCAGACATGTGGGTATCAGAATAGCAGGCCTAGTTCCTTATGGTGACCACCTCCGTATATTGACCAGTTTGCTTACAGTCCCTTGGCCAGCTTGCAGAGGGTCTACTATATGTATTTTAACCTTATTATTTTTGTTTTAATTTAAGATTTGTGATGTTCACCAGGTATTCATTTCCTCAATTGACCAAAAATTAACCTTGCACACTTAATCCAGCAACTCTTCACTTGTATAGTTTTTGTAAACTCTGACTTTCAAAACCTCAGTGTTCTCTAGCATCTCATCAAAAATCTCTACTCAATGAGAGCTTGTTGATAAAGGACTTGGTCTTGTAAGTATTGTACATTGGTCTCATTTTCTACTGTGTCTAGGTAATGACATCCGTGATTGTCAAAAAATTCGCTTCCATATATACTTGGTTTATGGCACCAACTGCCAAGTAGAACTCAAAAACTGAGATTAAGATTTATCTCATTTTAGATGAGAAACAACTGAGATGAAACAATACCCCCCCCC
>NW_003852476.1:186216-193964 GCF_000181295.1 Otolemur garnettii | reverse complement strand
GCCTCCCAAGTAGCTGGGACCACAGGTGCCCGCCACAATGCCCAACTATTGGTTGCAGCCGTCGCTGTTTTGGGGGCCTCCGGGCTGGATTCAAACCTGCCACCTTAGGTGTATGTGGCTGGCGCCTTAGCCACTTGAGCCACAGGCGCCGAGCCCAGTTCTCTAATTTTTCAAAGGCAACAAAAAAGAAGAGCAGAATTTGCAGAAACAACTGTGAATTTAAATACCAACCACAAAATATTTATTATACTTAGAAACTCCTACTAGTTTTTCAGAGTCCACCTCCTGTGAAATTGCCAAAAAAGGCAATTTTTAGAGTAAAAGATTCCTTTAACACTTTTTCTGTCTTTGAGTTTATATTGTATTATTTTAAAACTTTATTTTCTTCCACTGAGAGCACTGGGACTATTATGGGAGATCTCATTGCCATTGGTTCAGGTGTTTGAAAAGAACCCAAGAATGTAGTATAAAGATCAATAGTAACAAATTCCTTTTGGCTTCTAAGCCTGACCATAGAGTATATAATGTTAACACTACCAGGAAGCCCAGATCTAAGCGTTAATGCTCCACAAAGGCAAAGCACTCACTTTTATAATCCCAGAACTTTGCTTGAGGCCAGGAGCTCAATTTTTTTTTGAGCTACAAAAAAATTCTAAAAATTACGGATCGTAGAGTAGGGTGCCAGCCCCATATACTGGGGGGTGGTGGGTTCAAGGCTGGCCCAGACCAAAACTGTAAAAAAAATTCTAAAACTTAAACAGAAGTGGTAGCACACACCTGTAGTTCCATCTACTCAGGAGGTTGAGCCGGGAAGATGGCTTCAGGCAAGGAGTTTGAGATTGTAGTGAGCTATGATGTTGCCACTGCACTCCAGCCTGGAACAACAGAGCAAGGCCCTGTCTCAAAAAAATAAATAAAATGCCTAAAATTAAAAATTCTGACAATACCAAGTGCTGTCAAGAATGTAGGACAACTGAAACTTTTGGAAAATAGCTTGATAATTTCTTATAAAATTAAATATACACTTACTTATAATACACCATATTATAGGTTGAGCATCCCTAATCTAAAAGTCTGAAATCTGAAATGCTCCAAAATCTGAAACTTTTATACTACTGACACAATGCTCAAAAGAAATGCTTATCAGAGCATTTTGCATTTCAGATTAGGGTTTAACTGGTAAGTATAATACAAATGTTTTAAATCTGAAAAAATTCAAAATATGAAACACTCTGGTCCCAAGCATTTCAAACAAGGGATATTTAACCTGTAGTTTCCTAGGGCTATCATAAAAAAAATTCCATTGATTGATCAGTTTAAACAACAGACCCTTACTTTCTGGCAGTGCTGGAGGCTAGGCGTCCAAGGGCAAGACGTGAGCAGGTTTGGTTTCCAGAGGCCTCTCTCTCCACTTTGGTTTGCAGATTGCTGCCTTCTTGCTTGTGCCTCACAGTCTTTCCCCTGTGCATGCCCTTGGTGTCTTTATGTGTCCTAGGTTTTTCTTGTAAAGACACCAGTCATCTGTGTATTAGATTAGAGTCTAACCAACAAGCCCGTTTTAACTCAATTTCCTCTTTAAAGGTTTTATCTCCCAAACACAGTCTCATTATGAGGTACTGGGGATTAGGGCTTCAACATGAGAATTGGAAGGGGAAACAATTTGTAAATGAAAGATGAATGAAAAGATATATTCACTCAAAGACCTACAGATGAATGATTTTTTTGTTTTTGTTTTTTGTTTTTTTTGGCCACGGCTGGGCTTGAACCTGCCACCTCCAGCATATGGGGCTGGCGCCCTACTCCTTTGAGCCACAGGCACTGCCCATGATTTTTTTTTTTTTTTTTTTTTAAGACAGAATCTCACTTTGTCCCTCTGGGTAGAATGCTGTGGTGTCACAGCTCACAGCAACCTCAAACTCTTGGGCTCATACGATTCTCTTGTCTCAGTCTCCTGAGTAGCTGGGGCTACAGGTGCCTGCTACAATGTCTGGCTATTGAGAGACGAGGTCTGGCTCTTGCTCAGGCTGGTCTCTGAACCTGTGAGCTCAAGCAATCCAGCCACCTTAGGCTTCCAGAGTGCTGAGATTATAGGCATGAACCACTGCTATTGGCCGGATGAATGATTTTGAAGTACAAGTACAAGATCAAGGTGCTGGTGTTACTGGAATTTCTTCTTCCATAGGTCCTTGGTCTAGGGGTTCAAAGAATAAATCCATGGACCGCAGATCAGAGGTAAAACAGGATTTATTTTACAGAAAAGAGTACAGAGAAAGTACCAGAGCTTCTGGCAGAGGGAAAAACTCAAGTCAGAAAAAATCTGCCCCTGGGGCTTTGTCTAAGGGTGTATGTAAGAAATGAATGGATGCAATCCCTTCCTTTCCCAGGCAGAGGTAACTTAGATGAAATTGACCAGGCCTGGGGAATGTTCTGGTCAGCCAAAAGTGCAAGGGGAGAGAGACTGAGGCTAGGGTGGAGACACTATGGTGCTCCTTGAGGAACCCGGAGGTATCCCCTCAGCAGTTGTCCGGCCCCTCCAACCACTGGAGTCTCTTGAGCACCCCCAAACCCTTAGTTCCTTTGCCAGCTACTGCTGCATCAACACCTCCAGGATGGAGTAGTAAGGGCCTCCCCTCAGCTTGCGCCAAGCTGACCACCCACCCTGTATCACTGGCACATTTGGTGTCTGATGAGGGCTTGGTCGCTCTATTTCTAAGATGATATCTGTTGCTGCATCCTTCAAAGGAGACTAATGCTAGCTTTCATGGCAGAAGGCAGAAGGGCAAAAGGGCTAAAAGTTATATTGTAGCAGGAAACCTACGCAGACAGAAGACTCCATGCACCAGTTGATTAGAGGAAGCATGTTTATTCCAGCGCGGGGGGGGGGGGGGGGGGGGGGGGGGGGGGGGGGGGGGGGGGGGGGGGGGGGGGGGGGGGGGGGGGGGGGGGGGGGGGGGGGGGGGGGGGGGGGGGGGGGGTCGGAACACCAGTGTGTCTCCAAAACCAACTCCCCCACCTCAATCTCTTGACTACTTTTCAGGGCGGGAGTGCACGTGAGGGTCATAAAACAGAGAGAGACATGACATCATTCTCGAGGTCCTGGGCTCAAGGGGAAAGGTCAGATTCGCCTGCTGTCCTTGAGACCAGTGGGACCACCTGCCCTCAAAGGCAAAGGAAGTCCAGGGAAGTTACTAGGTTACAATCTAGGCCCCTCTATGTCAAGGAAGAAATATGCAGACAACAGAAACGCCTTGGCTTGGCTGAGGCCTACACATGGTGGCTGGGACAGATTCTTTTAGTTCTGCTTTTACTTTCTTGCTTCAATATGAAGTCTTTATTATAAAGGCCTTAATCTCATCCGTAAAGGAGAACCCCTCACATTCTAAATCAGGAGTCCTCAAGCTTTTTAAACAGGGGCCCAGTTCACGGTCCCTCAGACCGTTGGAGGGCCGGACTGCGGGGGACTAGTCGGCTGCTAAGTAGGACAGGCAGCAGCAGTAAAAACACCTGGCGGGCTGGATAAATGTCCTAGGTGGGCCACATGTGGCCCAAGAGGGGTAGTTTGAGGATGCCTGTTCTAAAGGATTCCTAAAGACTCCACCTCTTAATACTACTGCAATTTGGGATAAAGTTTCAATGTGAATTTTGGAGGGGACACAAACATTCAAACCACAGTAACCATATACAAAACTTAACTCAAAATAGGGCGGCATCCATGGTTCAATGGGTAGGGCGCCAGACCCATATACCAAGGGTGGCAGGTTCAAACCCAGCCCCGACCCAACTGCAACAGAAAAATAGCCGGGTATTGTGGTAGGCACCTGTGGTACCAGCTACTCGAGAGGCTGAGGCAAGAGAATCCTCTGGGCCCAGGAACTGGAGGTTGCAGTGAACTGTGTGACGCCAGAGCACTCTACCTGGTTGATAAAGTGAGACTCTGTCTCTACAAAAAAAAAAAAAAAAAAAAAAAAAATTAACTGAAAATGTATCTAAGAATTTCTTCTAAGACTCTTAGAAAGAATTGAATCTTCATGACTTTAATTTTGATTCTTTAGATACAAAACCCAAACACAAGCAACAAAATAAAAACTAACTTATGCTCAGTACCTGTAGCTCAGGCAGCTAGGGCACCAGCCACATAACCGGAGCTGGCAGGTTCGAATCCAGCCTGGGCCAAAAAATAGCTGGGCACTGTGGCAGGTGCCTGCAGACCCAGCTACTTGGAAGGCTGAGGCAAGAGAATTGCTTGGGCCCGGGAGTTTGAGGTTGCTGTGAGCTGTGATGCCACAGCACTATACCCAGGACAATGGCTTGGGACTATCTCAAAAAAAAAAACAAAGAAAGAAAGAAAGAAAAGAAAAACTAACTTAGTTGGACTCAATCAAAGTTAAAGACATGTAGCACTTCAAGGCATACTACCAAAAGGGTGAAAAGAGTGGGAGAAAATATTTGCAAATTATATATCTGATAAGAGTCTGGTGTCCAGCTGAAGAACTCTTACAACTCAACAACAGAGAACAAAAACCCAGGTTAATATGGGCAAAGGACTTAAATAGATATTTCTTTAGAGGTGATATGCAAATGGCCAGCAAGCATATGGAAAGATGCTCAAAGCCATTAGTCATAAGGGAAATGCAAATCCAAACTACAATGAGATACCACTTCATGCCCATTAAGGTGGCTATTATGGGAAAAAAATGGAAAATTCTGTTGAGGGTGTCAAGAAATTGGAACCTTGTGCATGGCTGGTAAGAATGTAAAAACAATTCAGTCACTGTGGAAAAGAGTATGTTACTATATAATAGCAAAAGATGGAAATAATCCAAATGTCCATTGACAGATAAATAAACAAAATGTGGTATATCCATATATCCTTTTATTTATCCATAAAAAGGAATAAAGTACTGAATCATGTTACAGCCAGGGTGAACCTTGCAAACATTATGCCTAGTGAAAGCAGCCAGACAAAAGGCTGCATTTTGTAAGACACCATTTACATGAAACATTCAGAATGGGCAAATCCAGAGAGACAAAAGCAGGGCTGGAAGAAGAAGGAGTGGGCAGGGACTACCAATTGGTATGGGTTTTCCACTGGGGTAAGAGTCCTGGAACTAGATATAGTGACCATTCCACAACATTGTGAATGTACTATATGCCAGTGAATTGTATGATTTAAAATGGTTAAAATGGTAAATGTTATACTCCATTATTTTGCTCACAAAAAAGATTTTCTAAATAGAAACCACTATGCTAAGTACAAGAAGCCAGAAACAAAAGCCTTCATATTGTAGAATTCTATTTACATGACATTCTGGAAAAGGTAAAACTACAGGGATAGAAATAAGATCAATGATTGCCAGGGGCTATGGAGGGGACAGGGTTATTTACAAAAGGGCATGAGAAAAAATTTTCTATATCTTTTATATTGATATTTACATAATTGTATACATTTATTAAAATTCATCAACTTATACACCTAAAAAGGATGAATTTTATTGTTTATAAAGTATATCTTATATTAGGGTTCTCCATACACATTTATATATATGCATACATGTATATATATGGGGCTTTACAGAAAGTATCCAGCCATATATGTCTCTATTTTTCATACTACATGGCTTGATATTTTCCAGACATCCCTACACACATAAATAAAAGATATCATGTATATCTCATATATATTATACATATATATATATTTTTTTATTTTTTTTTACACCCTGGGTATATCATATATTTTTAAACACACATATAAAGAGGTTTATTCTAAGGAAGTGTTTCATGCAATTGTGGGAGGTGGAAGGGTTTCATGCAATTGTGGGAGGTGGAAAGTCCAGCACTGGTTGGGCCCACCAGCAGACCAGACATTCGGGCAGAAGTTGCTGCTATAGCCTTGAGGCAGAATTTTTTCTTCTCTGGGACATCACAGTTTTGTCTAAGGATTTTCAACTGGCTGAGCAAGGCCCACTCATATTATTATTATTATTATTATTTTTGAGACAGAGCCTCAAGCTGTCCCCCTGGGTAGAGTGCCATGGCATCACGGCTCACAGCAACCTCCAACTCCTGGGCTCAAGCGAATCTCCTGCCTCCACCTCCCAAGTAGCTGGGACCACAGGCGCCCACCACAACGCCTGGCTAATTTTTAGTTGTAGCCGTCACTGTTGTTTTGGCTGGCCTGGGTTGGATTCAAACCTGCCACCTTAGGTGTATGTGGCTGGCGCCTTAGCCACTTGAGCCACAGGCGCCGAGCCCCCACTCGTATTATTAAAGGGTAATCTGCTTCCCTTAAAGCCAGCTGAATGACAATGTTAACCACATCTACAAAGTACTTCTGCAGCAACACTTTGGTTAGCATTTGATTAAACAAGTAAATGATAATTTGGTTAAATAATTGAGGACTATAGCCAAACAAAGTTGACAAATAAACCTAGCCATCACATAACTCAAGAAACTAGACTTTAGGGTGGGCGTGATAGCTCATGCCAGTAATCATAGCACTCTGGGACGCTGAGGAAGGTGGATTGCTGGAGCTCACAGGTTCAAGACTAGCCTGAACAAGAGGAGACCTCATCTCTAAAAACAGCTGGGTGTTATAGCGGGTGCCTATAGTCTCAGCTACTTGTGAGGCTGAAGCAAAAGATTCGCTTCAGCGCAAGAGTTGAAGATACTGTGAGCTATGATGCCATAGCACTCTACCAAAGGTGACAAAGTGAGACTCTGTCTCAAAAAAAAAAAAAACTTAAAAAACTTAGTTCTCTGTCCATGACATCATGAACTTACATAATAAATGTGTGTCTGATGAAAATAAATAAAAATGAAACACAAAAGAACAGTTATTACCAGTATACCACCGCCAGAATGGCTAAAAGACAACACTAAATGTCAAGCCACTGAAAGAACTACCTGCATGAAAACTGTAGAGAATTTGCAGTAATTTAAAGCTAAGTATATCAATATGTGTTCTCTAAGACCCAGAAATTCCACCTGGGGATATACACCCACAGAAACCAGTATACATGCCCACCAAATGCCATGCACAGAAAGGGTTGACACCAAAAACTGAAACCAACCTGTATGTTTGTCAACAGTAGAGTGGATTAAAAAATAATATTGTACATTCATATAATGAAATAGTAAACTGCAATAAGAACTAATTACTGTTGCATGAAACAACATGGATGAACCTCAGCAACGTGACATTGAGTGAAAGAATCTGTACCCAGACTATCATTCCATTCACATGAAGTTCAACAGATGAACTAATTTATGATGATACAGATTAGTACTTTGGTTACGTTTGGAGTAGGTGACATTGACTAGAAGGGGACCTACAGGAACCTCCTAGTAAGCTAGGGATGTTCTATATCTTGATGTAGGTGTCCATGTACTGGTATATGCACACATAAAAGTTCACTGATATAGCTGAGAGCAGTGGTAAAAGTACATGTGGTATATGCACATGTAAAAGTTCACTGGTGTAGCTAAGAGCAGTGTATTTTGCTATAGTTCAATTTGGAAAGAAAAGTAAAAAATAAAAACAAAACTAAAAAACAAAAAATAAAGACAAAACTGTACTCTTCTTTCTGAGGGACAGGATGAGGGAAATAGATATGGGTATACATGTGTTGAAAAATGTTGAACCTGGGTGACAGGTACATGGAGGCTCATTGTATTCTCTCATTAAAAAATGTGTCCCATTTAAAAAAAAAAAAAAGGCAGCACCAGCCACATACACCAAGGCTGGT
>NW_003852476.1:184241-185666 GCF_000181295.1 Otolemur garnettii | reverse complement strand
AGGCCTGGGCTGCATTCTAATTCACCAACTCTGGTGTATATGGTTGGCACCTCAGCTGCCTGAGCTACAGGCACTGAGCCTTTATAGGCCCACTTAAAAGTTACCTATTCAGGGGAGGAACAAGATGACGGCAGAGTAATAGCTTCCTTGCAACTGGGCACAGTGAAACTGAGGAGACAAGACTTCAGGCATCTCTGGCTGGTGGGATCTACCCAGAAACTTCCCTTTGGGAATCAGCGAGAGGCTTCTGGACCCTACAAGAAGGACAAAGCAGTGGAGAACTGGCAAGTGGTTGCCTGTGTTCGTTTGGTCTAATCCTGCCAGCAATGGTAAGTACAGCAGCAGTGAGATCGCAAACTGGAAAGGCCTTACCTGTGAGCCGTTTGGGGGTTTTTTGGACTTGGCACTCAGTTGATCTATCTTGGGAGAGCTTGGGAGAGAGTGCAGAGGACTTTAAGCATTGTCTAGGGCCCCAGACTGAGCTGCTGAGCCAGACAGAGCTAATAGTGTTCAGCTGTGGGCCGCATGGAGCCATTGTGGGAGAACTGCCCAGGAAAACTCTACCTTCAGGGTCGCAGAGAGAGGATCAGGCAGGAGACCTTGGGGGAGTAATCTAGTGACTGAGCAACATAAAGGTGGGGACTAAGATGCCTTACAGCCCTGGCCCTCAGGGGCATAGAGTGAGACTGGTTTTGGCAGACTGGGTAAGTGGACAGCCTCTTCAGGAGTGATCCCAGCAACAAATGTTTTTCTGAGAAAGCTTCTGCTTACCCAAGGTTAGCAGTTGAAAGTGTGTTTTATGTGGGCTGAGGAGAGATTTATGCTCTCTATCCTGCAGGGTTTGAGAAATCAGCCGAAGCCTCCAGTCTCCATCTCGTATAGCCATGTTAGCATTGTGATTAACATGTCATACCCCAGAAGATTGCCTGTTGCCCAGATAATATTCAGCAAGATATATAGATACTGCTTTGTTTTTGGTTATTTTTTGTTTTGTATTGGTTTGGTTTGGTTTTTTGTTTTTAAATTTTAACATTTCCCCTCTAGATTTTTCCCTTTTTTCCTTTCTTCATTTTTCTAGTTTAAATATAATTTTCCATTGTTGCCTTCTTTAACAATTAGAACTTCAGTTTTGCTAGTGTTTCTATCCCTGTTATTTAGTTATTCCCCTAATTTTTATTTATTTATTTATTTTTGCCATTTTTGGCTGAGGCTGGGTTTGAACCCACCACCTCCGGCATATGGGGCGGGCGTCCTAACCCTTTGAACCACAGGTGCTGCCCTTTTATTTTATTTATTTATTTTTTTGACAGAGGCTCAAGCTATCCCCCTGGGCAGAGAGCCGTGGTATCACAGCTCACAGTAACCTCCAACTCCTGGGCTCAAGCGAGTCTCCTGCCTCAGCCTCCCAAGTAGCTGGGACCACAG
>NW_003852476.1:157810-183044 GCF_000181295.1 Otolemur garnettii | reverse complement strand
TCATGGATCGATGGGCACTTGGGCTTCTTCCATGACCTAGCAATTATGAATTGGGCTGCAATAAACATTCTGGTACAAATCTTTGTTATAGTGTGATTTTTGGTCTTCTGGATATATACCTAGTAGAGGAATTGCAGGATCAAATGGCAGGCCTATTTTTAGTTCTCTAAATGTTCTCCCGATGTCTTTCCAAAAAGAACGTATTAGTTTGCAATCCCACCAGCAGTGTAGAAGTGTTCCCTTTTCTCCACATCCATGCCAGCATCTCTGATTTGGGGATTTTGTGATATGGGCTAATCTTACTGATGTTAGATGATATCTCAAAGAAGCTTTGATTTGCATTTCTCTGATGATTAAGGATGATGAGCATTTCTTCATATATCTATAGGCCATGAGCCTGTCATCTTCAGAGAAGTTTCTCTTCAAGTCCCTTGCCCACCCTGAAATGGTATCACTTGTTCTTTTCTTGATAATATGCTTGAGTTCTCTGTGGATTCTGGTTATTAAACCTTTGTCAGAGACATAACCCGCAAATATCTTCTCCCATTCTGAGGGCTGTCTGCTTGCTTTACTTAGTGTGTTCTTGGCTGTGAAGAAGCTTTTTAGTTTAATCAGACCCCAGTAGTGTATTATACATCATGGAATACTATGAAGCCCTAAAGAAGGGTGGAGACTTTATTTCCTTCATGTTTACAGGGATAGAGCTGGAAAATATTCTTATTAGCAAAGTATCTCAAGAATGGAAGAAAAAGTATCCAACGTACTCAGTCCTACTATGAAACTAACTTATAGCTTTCATAGGAAAGCTATAACCCAATTATAGCTCAAAAATATGGGGAAAGGGGAGAGGGAGGAGAGGGGAGGGGGGAAGGATGAGTGGAGGGAGGTGATGGGTGGGATAATGCCTATGGTTCATCTTATAAGAGTACATGTGAAAAAAAGAAAAACATATAAGATATAGGTATCCCAGAAGGGGAAGAAGAGTGCCCCAGGGGAATAGAAGCCATACTAGAGAATATTATAAATGAAAATTTCCCAAATATCACCGAAGATTCTGACACACCCATTTCAGAGGGATAGCCAACCCCAGGTCACTTCAACTCTAACAGAGCTTCTCCAGGACACAATGTGATGACCTTGTCCAAAGTCAAGACAAAAGACAAGATTCTTCAAGCTGCCAGGAGTAAGCGCCAGTTAACCTACAGGGGCAAATCCATCAGGGTGACTGCAGACTTCTCTACTGAAACTTTTCAAGCAAGAAGACAATGGTCTCTGCCTTTAATCTACTTAAACAGGACAATTTCCAGCCCAGAATTCTACATCCTCCTAAGCTAAGCTTTAAAATTGACAGAGAATTTGAATCATTTACTGATATACAAACATTAAGGAAATTAACCACAAGACCAGCTCTACAGGAAATACTTCAACCTGTTTTACACACTGACCATCACAATGGACCAACAGCAAAGTAAGAACTCAGAAATTAAAGGACAGAACCTAGCTTCCACAATGATGCAAAAGATAAAACTAAGCAATGGACTCTCACAAAATAAGATGAATAGAACACTATCACACTTATCAATTATCTCAACGACTGATAATGGCTTCAGTTCCCCACCGAAGAGGCATAGATTGGCTGACTGGATTTAAAACCACATCCATTTGCTGTCTGCAGGAAACACACCTAGCTTCAAAAGACAAATTAAAACTCCAAGTTAAGGGTTGGAAGACAATTTTTCAGGCAAATGGAATTCAGAAGAAAAGAGTAGTTGCAATCTTATTTTCAGATACATGTGGATTTAAAACAACTAAAGTCAAAAAAGACAAAGATGGTCACTTTAAATTGGTCAAAGGAAAAATACAACAAGAAGACGTTTCAATTCTAAATATTTATGCGCCCAATTCAAATGCTTTCAGATTCTTGAAACAGACCTTACTCAGTCTGAGCAGTATGATATCCTATAACACCATAATGACAGGGGACTTTATACTCCTCTTACAGAGCTGGACAGATCCTCTAAACAGAAATTAAACAAAGATATAAGGGTTGTAAATGAGACCCTAGAACAACTGTGCCTGATAGATGCATATAGAACACTCCATTCCAAGATAAAAAATATAAATTCTTCTCATCGCTCCATGGAACAGTCTCCAAAATTGGTCATATCCTAGGCCACAAAACAAACCTCAACAGAATTAAAAGGATTGAAATTTTACCTTGTATCTTCTCCGACCACAAGGCACTAAAGGTGGAAACTCACCTTCAACAAAAATGTTCAACCTCACGCAAAGGCATGGAAATTAGACAACCTTCTGTTGAATGACATTTGGGTGCAGGCAAAAATAAAAAAGGAAATCATTAACTTCTTTGAGCATAACAACAATGATGACACAAGCTACCAAAACCTGTGGGATACCACAAAAGCAGTTCTGAGAGGAAAATTTATCTCTTTAGATGCCTACATTCAAAAAACAGAGAGTACATCAACAAACTCACAAGCCATCTTATGTAATTGGAAAAAGAAGAACACTCTAAGCCTAAGCCCAGTAGAAGAAAAGAAATATCCAAAATTAAATCAGAGATTAATGAAATTGAAAACAAGAGAATCATTCAGAAAATTAATGAAACAAGGAGTTGGTTTTTTGAAAGAATAAATAAAATAGACAAACCTTTGGCCAGACTAACTAGAAATAGAAAAGTAAAACTTTTAGTAACCTCAATCAGAAATGATAAAGGAGAAATAACAACTGGTGCCACAGAGATACAAGAGATCATCTCTGAATACTACCAGAAACTCTATGCCCAGAAATTTGACAATGTGAAGGAAATGGATCAATATTTGGGATCATACCTTCTCCCTAGACTTAGCCAGGAAGAAATAGCTCCTGAACAGACCAATTTCAAGCACTGAGATTAAAGAAACAATACAAAATCTTCCATCAAAAAGTGCCCTGTCCTGGATGGCTTCACACCAGAATTCTATCAAACCTTCAAGGAAGAGCTTATTCCCATACTGCAGAAATTATTCCAAAAAATTGAGGAGGAAGGAATCTTCCCCAACATGTTCTATGAAGCAAACATCATCCTGATAGCAAAACCAGGAACATACCCAACTAAAAAGGAGAATTTCAGACCAATTTCACTAATGAATATAGATGCAAAAATTCTCAACAAAATGCTAGCCAATAGATTACAGCTTATCATCAAAAAAGTCATACATCATGATCAAGTAGGTTTCATCCCAGGGATGCAAGGCTGGTTTAATATACACAAGTCCATAAATGTTATCCACTGTATTAACAGAAGCAAAAACAAGGACCATGGGATCCTCTCAATAGATGCAGAAAAAGCATTTGATAAAATCCAGCATCCTTTTCTAATTAGAACACTGAAGAGTATAGACATAGGTGGCACATTTCTTAAACTGATTGAAGCTATCTATGAAAAACCCACAGCTAATATTTTACTGAACAGAGTAAAACTGAAAACTTCTCCTCTTAGAACTAGAACCAGACAAGGTTGTCCTCTGTCACCATTACTATTCAACATAGTGCGAGAAGTTCTAGCCAATACAATTAAGCAAGACAAGGAAATAAAGGGCATCCAATGGGAGCAGAGGAGGTCAAACTCTCCCTCTTTGCTGATGATATAATCTTATACTTAAAGAACCCCCAAAGACTCAACCACGAGACTCTTGGAAGTCATTAAAAAATACAGTAATGTTTCAGGATATAAAATCAGTGTCCACAAGTCAGTAGCCTTTGTATACAGCAATAACAGTCAAGATGAGAGGCTAAGTAAGGACACAACTCCCTTCACCATAGCTTCAAAGAAAATGAAATAGCTAGGAATATACCTAACAAAGGAGGTTAAGGACCTCTATAAAGAAAATTATGAAATCCTAAGAAATAGCAGAGGATATTAACAAATGGAAGAACATAGCATGCTCATGGCTGGGAAGAATCAACATTGTTAAAATGGCTATACTTCCCAAAGCAATCTACCTATTCAGTGCCATCCCTGTTAAAATACCAACAGCATACTTTCAAGACTTGGAAAAAATGATTCTGCATTTTGTATAGAACCAGAAAAATCCCGTATAGCTAAGGCAGTTCTTAGTAATAAAAACAAAGCCAGGGGCATCAGCATACCAGATTTTAGGCTATACTACAAAGCCACAGTGGTCAAGACAGCATGGTAGTGGCACAAAAATAGAGACATAGACATTTGGAATTGAATAAAAAACCAGGAAATGAAACTAACATCTTACAACCACCTAATCTTCCGTAAACCAAATGAGAACATAGGCTTGGGGGGAAGACTCCCTATTCAATAAATGGTGCTGGGAGAACTGATATCCACATGTAAAAGACTCAAACTGGACCCACACCTTTGTCCACTCACAAAAATTGATTCAAGATGGATAAAGGACTTGAATTTAAGGCATAAAACAATAAAATCCTCAGAGAAAGCATAGGAAAAACACTGGAAGATATCAGTCCAGGGAAAGACTTCACGAACAAGACTGCCATGGCAATTGCAACAACAACAAAAATAAACAAATGGGACTTAAACCGAAAAGCTTCTGTACAGCTAAGGAGACCAAAGCAAACAGACAACTGACACAATGGGAAAGGATATTTGCATATTTTGAATCAGACAAAAGCTTGATAACTAGGATCTATAGAGAACTCAAATTAATCCACATGAAAAAAGCCAACAATCCCATATATCAATGGGCAAGAGACATGAATAAAACCTTTTCTAAAGAAGACAGATGAATGGCTAATAAACATGAAAAAATGCTCATCATCTCTATTTATTAGAGAAATGCAAATCAAAACCACCCTGAGATACCATCTAACACCAGCAAGAATGGCCCACATCACAAAATCTCAAAACTGCAGACGCTGGCATGGATGTGGAGAGAAGGGAACCCTTTTACTCTGCTGGTGGGACTGCAAACTAATATAATCTTTTTGGAAGGAAGTATGGAGAACCCTCAAAGAACTTAGTCTAGACGCCCACTTCCCTCTACTTCAAATCAGCATGGCTCCTTTGGAGATTGTGCTCTCGAGTGTCTGTAGGCTGCACTGCAGCACAGCGGCTTGGGCTGGTGGCCAGTGGCAACTCCAACAGGGCCTGGCTGCCAACCCCTCCGGCTATGGGCCCCTCACGGAGCTACCAGACTGGTCATACGCAGATGGCTGCCCTGCTCCCCCAGTGAAAGGCCAGCTTCGAAGAAAAGCCCAAAGGGAGCAGTTTGCAAGATGAGTTGTACTACTATCAATGGAAATGGATTCTGGATTATAGTCGTGGCAATTCAGGCAGCAGGAGAAGTTGCAGGAAGAAGAAAGGAAGCAGAAAAATGCTCTTAAACCCAAAGGGGCTTCACTGCGGAGCCCACTTCCAAGTCAATGAAAAACAACTTTTGCTAAAAAAAAAAAAAAAAAAAAAAAAGAACTTAGTCTATACCTCCCATTTGATCCTACAATCCCATTACTGGGCATCTACCCAAAAGGAAAAAAATCCTTTTATCATAAGGACACTTGCACTAGACTGTTTATTGCAGCTCAATCACCAAAATGTGGAAACAGCCTAAATGCCCACCAACCCAGGAATGGATTTATGAGCTATTGTATATGTACACCATGGAAAGCCATTTAAAAAAATGGAGACTTTACAGCCTTTATATTAACCTGGATGGAAATGGAACACATTATTCTTAGTGAAGCATCACAAGAATGGAGAAGCATGAATCCTATGTACCCAATTTTGATATGAGGACAAGTAATGACAATTAAGGACATGGTGGGGGTGGGGAAAGGGGAGACCAGAGAGAGAAAGAAGGAAGGAGGGGTGGGGGAAAGGAAGAGCAGAGAGAGGGAAGGATGGAAGGGGTGGGGCCTTGGTGTGTTCCACACCTTTTGTGGGCAAGACCCGATTGTAAGAGGGACTTTACCTAACAAATGCAATCAGTGTAACCTGGTTTCTTATACCCTCAATGAATCCCCAACAATTGAAAAAAAAGAATCCACTTCCCTCTCTCCTGACTCAGCATATTTAAACTTCAGCAGCTGAGTGTAATATGCCACAGTCTCTGCGTCTGTGGGATTCCTAAGCCCACTTTTGCATTTCTGCACAACAAACAGCAATAATAATCATTTGTTTGCTTCCAGTTTTGTAGTTTGGACCGGGCTAGCTTACAGACGCTGTCTCTTATGTTGATTAGATGGCTTGACTAAGACTGGACATCTGAGAATGACCTTGTTAATGAGACCAGCAGTTGGCTCTGGCTATCTGCTGGGCTGCTTGATTCTCCTCCCAACTGCCAGCTTAAACTTCTTCAGAGCACAGTGTCAGAGCTTCTGTCTGGATTCCAAGAAGGAGCCTTTCTAAACGGTGAAACAGGATGCTGCAAGACTTCCTAAGGCCCAGGGCCATATCCCCAAATGTCACACAGTTGCCATAATCTCTGCCACCTGGTATTATGCCTGTGATCTTGTTATGAGCCATAAGGGATTTTGTAGATGTAATTAAAGTTAGTAATCAATGACCTGAAGACAGAGTTATTGTCCAGGTGGACCTGACTGAATTCCACAAACCCTTTACAAGTATAATTTTCTCTGGCCGGTTAGCAGAAGTAGGCATCAGACAGACTTACAGTGTGAGAGGGCCTCAATGAGACAGAGATTCTCTACTGCTGAGGTGGGAGGAGGGAGTGCATCAGGGATCCAAGAGTGGCTTCCAGCAGCTAAGGGTGGTCCTAGCCAACAGCTAACCAGACAGGGAGGACTTTGGCCCCACAGCAGGAAGGAAGTGAACACTACCAACATTGTAAAGATGTCTGGGACTGAAGCTTTGCTGGTTGAACCCTAGATGAGGAAGCTGAGTAGCATTTCAATTTCAGTCTTGTGAGCCCCTGAGCAGAGGACCCAGCTAACACATGGTGGACTCTTCCATGTTGACACACAGAACAGTGAGATAACAAATCTGCAAAATATGTAACAATAGAAGACACTGTGTCTTATCCTACAAATTATCCATTGTCACATTTGCTGGACAAAAATTGCTTACATCATCCTTCTTATAAATCTAAAATTATTATCATAATTTTTCCACTAGTAAGCAAACTTTTAAATATTTTTACCTAAAATTTTTAGTCCACAAGTATAGCAAACAGTAATGAGGGGTCCAATAAGGCCTAACATGTGAGAAGGACTGTCTCATGTGCCTCTGAGAATTAATTACAGTGAAAATCATTTCCTTTGGCATTATAAGACTTAAATACAGTAGAACTATGTAATTTGACTACCCGAGGGACTATGACAAACTGGCCAACATATGGACATAGTCAATGTAAAGAACTAAGCTTACTGTGATGAAACTTATAGTCTATGAAAATTAGGTGAACCAACTCAGCACCTGTAGCTTAGAGTAGGGCACCAGCCACATACAACGAGGCTGGCAGGTTTGAGCCTGGCCTGGGCCTATTAAACAACAATGACAACTACAACCAAAAAAAAGCTGGGCATTGTGGTGGGCACCTGTAGTCCCAGCTACGTGGGAGGCTGAGGCAAGAGAATCACTTAAGCCCATGAGTTTGAGGTTGCTGTGAGCTGTGACACCATGGCACTCTACCAAGGACAACATAGTGAGACCTGTCTAAAAAAAAAAAAAAGAAAAGAAAAGAAAATTAGGTGAACTTAAGGAGGTGATCAGCTATGGAAGTTCCACTGTAACTCACTGTTGAGGGTTCTTGAAGCAAGAGACAGGGTCACAAGGGGGTTATGTGTACATTAAGGACAATTAGAGATATAAGCCATCACCATTATATTCCCAGTTTATGATCTCAGAGGTCTCAAAAGGGTATTTTTGTATCAAAATCTAAAAAACGTTCTCTCCCCCCCAAAATCAATAAAGGTTAATAGATAATCAATAGAGATTACAATGAAAATTCAAAGATTTGTTTATTCCTATAATACACAGAAAACTGGCCTTGGGAATGAGGATTATGAATCCAATAAGGGATAGCATGCATTGAATGCTGTATTCCAAGCACCATACTAAACTCCTATTTTAATCTTATTCCTGCCTGAAGGATAAGAATCACTGTTCCCAGTTAATGAATGTGAAAACTGAGCAGAAGAAAGGTGTGTGAATATCCCAGGACACAGGACAGCTCTGTAAGCCCACACTGAGCATGTCTGACTCCAAAGCCACCCTTTTGCCACAGGGAAAAGGCAGTGCAGACTGCCAGACACAAAGGGCCTCCAGAAGAGGCTGAAGTGACGCTTCCGCTGGATGTAAAATAATAAATTTGGAGAAGGGGAGAAATAGGCCAATTAGTAAGAACTTTGCAATTGTGACTCCTACATATCTAGGGAGGAGACAGTTTCTTTGATCACAAAAGAACCCCAATTGCCAGCAAGAGCATCAGGAGGGCACCATAAGGATTGAGGAGAGGATTGTTCAGGCATCATCAACTAACAGGCAGATTTTCATGAAACCTAAACTTTGGCATTGGGCACAGCAGGGCGAGAAAAGGGCTGAATTAATATTTTATGTTAATTAAATATATTGCTCTTAAACTCTGTAATAAAGATTATGTTTCCAGGTTCAGATTCTCTTTGGAATGCTGAGAGACAAAGGAGTGCCCTGACTCAGTTATATTATATAAAACTATTTAAGTGGAAAAATTGGGGCAAATTTGAATTGATGTAAATAATATAAGCACCAGCCTATCCCATCCGGAAGTACCCAGCCATGTATGTGTCTATTTTTCATACTACATAACTGGATTTTTTCTAGTCCTAAACACATACACATGTACACACTCACACACACACACATATACATGTACACTCATATGCATGCATGCATGCATATACATGTACACACATATACATGCACACATATGTGTGTGCACACACATGTACACACATACATGTATGCATATGTACACGCATGTATGTGCGCATATACATGTATATACACACATATGCATGCACACATACACATGTACATACATATAAATGTTTCCGTGTATACATGTATGCACATATACATGTACATGCACACATATACATGTGCACAAACACATATATATGTACACATGTGTGTGCATGTGATGGCAGGAGTCAGCCTCCAAGATGGCTGCCCCAGATCCCAACCTCCTGGAGTTCATACCCTTGTGCACACAGTTCCCTCTGGCTTTGTACCAAGGTAGGTCTATGTGGCCGATGGAATGCAGCATAAATGATGGTACTGTCCTCTCAAATTTAAGTCATAGAAGAATGTAGTTTCCACTTTGGGTGCTCTCCTGTGCTCTCTCCTATCTGTTCTTTGTGGGGACCATGCTGCCACCTGTAAGCAACCCTATGAAGAAGCCCACATGGTAGGGAACTGAAGCCTCCAGTCAACAGTGACAATTTATATCAGATTCTGTCAAGCTTTGATGATGCACCCTCATGAGAGACCCTAATTTGGAACTACCCAGGTGAGACTATCCTGGATTCCTGATCCCTTTATCTTCATGAAACAGGGAAATTGCACAGCTATAAACATCAACCATGCTTGCAAAAAACTTTCAAATTTGCATGGAACTAATGATCAACACTAAAATCCTTGGCCCTTATATTTCTGAGAATGGGTGGCAGCTCCACAGAGTCTTTGAGTAAAGCACTGAGATCCAAGGACATGGGAGACCACAGCAAAAGGAGCAGATCCCCCTGGGGACACTGACTCTGCACTGGGAAGTAGAGAGGAGGGGCAGCTGGGGAACAGACCATGAGATCAGTGACCTACATTATCTGTAACCTGGGCTCTTGGGTGAAAGAGGTAGTTTAAGGGTGTTTACTGCATATCACACTAACCTCCTGAATGTTAAAGATGAAGAGTATATGAACCTTTAGGAAAGAAGAAGTCACAGTTCCAGGAAGATGTAGTCCGTTCAACTTTACTCTACCTCCCCCTTCTACTAATCTCTCCTGCTGACATCAGAAATAAAGCAGCTCAGGCCCAACGCATATATACCAGAAGAAGAAAGAAAAAAGAAAGAGTAAAGAAATTTACATCAAAATACAGGTAAGGAACATAAACAGAAGAGGAATTATCCAAAGAAAAAAAACAAAGTTTAAAAACACAATAGTGAGCCAAAGGCAGGCCAGCAGAGCATAGGGCAAAAATAGAGGAATGGAAATATTGAGCAACACCCCAAACACTATGTGATGGGAAAAACAGGGAAGGACATAAAGGACAAACTTTTATAAAGCTCTAACAAGAAATGGCCAGGGGGAATGAAATGAAAAAAGAGAGAGAGAGAGAGATAGAAGATAATAGTGGCAGAAGGCAAACGGATACTAATGCACACACATCTGCTCTCCCCTACATAATACCAAGGAGCAAGGGGATTCTGATGCACACACAGCTGCCGTCCACTATAAAATACCAAGGAGCACAGGGCTTCTGATGTCACACAGCTTCTGTCCCTTATGAAATGCCATGACACACAGGGATTCTCTCTCTCTCTCTTTTTCTTTTTCTTTTTTTTTTTTTGTTGTTGTTCTCAGTAACATTTTATTTATGTAGGTAGCACTTAAAATACATAATGCATTTAGGGTTACATTTTCCACAAAAACCATCAAATAACAGTCCACTCCCTGCCTGAACACCTGCACCCTCCCCACCAAAACCAAACACACACGCTGCAAACTCTCCTGCAAACGTCACCTCAGGACTATGGACCATGCTGGTTTCTGTGGCACAGCTACATGGACAGTCTAGATTAAAACTGGCATTTTCATTCACTGCCAAGAGGACAAGGGAAAAGCAATGTGAACAACGGATCCTCAGGTAAAAAGGAAGAAAAAAGTCATCGAGGGGAGGTGCAGGGAAGAGGTGAAGGCAGTGAGATCCCAGCCAGACCCACCCAGCGCTCACAGGAGCAGGAGAGGAAGCCTCAAGTTCTGCAAATGGGATAATCCTGGAAGTGGGGCAGAATCTACCCAGAATAAAGTAATTATTTTTAAGGAGGCAATGTTTGTGAGCTGAACTACTTGGTTCACCCTTCTTGCTCCATGTAGGATAAGGTGACCAGATTTTAACATTGGTAAAGTGGGACACCATTGACGGGGGGGAGGGGGGGGGCCTGACAGCAATGCAAACTTTGATAAGCAGTTCTCTATAATCAGTTCTCAACAATTATTTGCTGTTATTAAAGTTTAACATTATAAAATTAACAAAAATAATATAAAACTCATATCCTGGTGAAATAGCCACATAGCAGCCGAAAACCATATATTCCCTTCCTGTTCTCAGGTGTTCCCTAGCTTGTCGTGCATTCTTTAAAAAATCAGGACTAAAAACGCCATGGGATGCGGGACAAACTGTTAAAAATAGGGACTGTCTCGCCAAAAGCGGGACATCTGGTGACCTTAATGTAGGATTACTTTTGCAAGTTGTGTGAGCAGTAGCCTAGGGCTCCCTAGGGTTACCCTCGCTTACAGAAGCTACATGGTTTTGCTCAGCAAAGATTTTTTGCTAAAAAGAACAACCATGAGTCAAGAAAAAAAGGATGAAATTTAGCAAAAACTAAATAATATTCGAAGTTAAATTTGGGTTACCTGGAGAGAATTAAAACTAAAACAATAACTATAAGAAACGATTTCACATCTGAAGCAATTCCTGGCTGCTTGCCCTGCGGAAGCGCCCTGATGGCTCAATGCACCGGCATTGCCCCAAGCACATTCCCAGCACAAACACCACCGCCAGCAGGAAAGAAGTCAGCGCAAGCATCACTGTTACCTGCTGGGTCCTTACTGTACTTCTAAAGCTAAACTGGTCACAGCAGGGTGCTGGTAACAGCTCAGGAGGAAAACACAGGCGACATTAGCGCTGAGCAGAACAGGGTAAGGACGTAGAGGCTGTGTCCCAAACATCCATCGCCGCCGCCCATCTCATCAATTCCGTCTCCTGACGTCCCGCCCTGATCAGTGTGTAACATGTGTCCAAAATCCTATTAATCCTGATTAAAGAGTGTGGCCTTGTAAATGCTGCTACCTACAGGTGTGCACAGCCACGCGGGGCCAAGTGCCGCGTGCGCGTGCCCGGCCAGTCCAGCTAGTGGTTACCCTTGGCCGACTTCTTCTTTGTCTCCTCTTTGTGCTTCTGCTTCTTCCTCTTGCCACCTTCCTTGACCCCTGCTGCAGACGTGGTGGCCTCCCAGGGCCCAGGGGTTCGCAGGCGCCCCTGCTAGCTGTGCTCGGAAGCGTGGTGCGGTGAGTTTCGCACTGAGCCGGGTCTCGGTGGTTCCACCTCTAGCGTGTGCAGGTGGGCTGGGCCGGCAGCGCGCTACGGCCTCTCCACCTGCGCTCCGCCGCCAGGGCGTTCTCGTCTACCACAACATTTATTGTCAGGGACTTGAGCTGCCCGTCTTCCTCAACTTCCACTCTTTCTTGACCATTCTCCACGATTCTCTTTGTAGTGTTCTTTCTCCCATTAACTATTTTTGTAGAAGTAGGTATAGACTTGAAGTTACCCATCTCACTACCACCAAATGATGTGGAGGAGAATGAAGTGAGACCTCCGTGAGCTAGCGACCCGAATGACGAAAATCCTGTATTAAAAGAAGAAAATCCACTTCCAAAAAGTGGAAATCCATTGAAGCCAGAGAAAAACAACCCTGCTCCTCAGTTTCTGCTTCCTCGGAGATCCGTCTGATTCCCAATAAAGTCTTCAAATGAGTCTTCAAAGAAGTCAAATGTAAACAGGTCCCTTCTACCAAAAAATTCCCTGAAGACATCTTCGGGCTTTCGGAATGTGAAGCCACAATCAAATGGATTGTCAAAATGACTTCCACCTCCTCCACCATTTAACCCCTCTTTGCCACATTTGTCATAGATGTCCCGTGTTTTAGGGTCTGACAACACCTCATACGCCTCAGCTACTTGTTTGAATTTTCTCTCTGCTGCTTCTTTATTCTCAGGGTTTTTATCTGGGCGCCACTTTAGCGCCACTTTTCGGTATGCCTTTTTAATATCCTCAGCTAAAGCATGTCTCTGCACGCCTAGAACTTCATAGTAATCAACCATGTTTTAAAGAATTGTTGGAACAGGTCCGAGGACGCAGACGACCGTCCGACGGCGGGAAGGAGGGAGAGGGTAGCTGTAGGAGAGGCCAACATCCCGGCAAGATGATCTGCAGCTGAGACGTGGACCTCGGGCCATTCCTCCACAGGAGTTCCTTGTGGGAGGAGCCCGTGCCCTCAGCACCTAGTCATTGTTAATTACTCCCTTCACCTGTGTTGTTCTGGCTCAATAAAAGGCTGGTGCGGCCGTTGCTCCGGGCTACCCGGAAAGTAAGGGCTAGCCCGCCTTCCACAAGCTTGTACTTCTAATCCGCTTCTCGCCTGGTTCCTTCCTGCGCTAACCGAGACCAGGGCCACAGGAGCCCAACGGGTCACAACAGGTAGCGGCATGGGGTTCCTCGCGGCTCCAGCATGGCTGCGCTGGTGGTGGCGGATGGTCCTCGCGCTTTCCTTTGGAAGCACAGGGATTCTGATGCGCACACAGCTTCAGTCCCCTATGGAATTCCAAGGAGCACAGGGATTCTGATGCACACACAGTGGTTGTCACCTATGGTGTATCAAGGAGCACAAGGATTCTGATGCACAAACAGCTGCTGTTTCACTATGGAATTACAAGGAACACAGGTATTCTGATGCACACACGGCTGCTGTCCACTATGATATACCATGGAGCACAGGGATTCTGATGCACACACAGCTGCCATATCCTATGGAATTCCAAGGAGCACAGGGATTCTGATGCACACACACATTTCCTCCCCTATGGAATTCCAAAATACACAGGGATTCTGATGCACACACAGCAGCCATCCCCTATGAAATGCCTATGAAAGGAGTAGAGGCATTCTGATGCATACACAGTTGACGGCCCCTATGGAATTCCAAGGAGCACATGGATTCTAATATACATAAAGCTGATGTCCCTATGAAATACCAAGGAGCACAGGGATACTGATGCACACACAGCTCCGATTCCCTATGGAAATCAAAGGAGCACAGGGATTCTGATACTAACACAGCTGCTGTGCTCTATGGAATATTAGGAGCACAGGGATTCTGACGCACACAGATTGCCATCACAGATGGAATTCCAAGGAGCACAGGGATTCTGATGCACACAGATTGCCATCACAGATGGAATTCCAAGGAGCACAGGGATTCTGATTCACACACAGCTGCTGTCTCCTATAAAATACCATGGAGTACAGGGATTCTGTTGCATACATGGCTGGTATATCTTATGGAATAACTGAGATAACAGGGATTCTGATGCACATACAGCTGTTCTCCCCTACATAATACCAAGGAACAAGGGGATTGTGATGCATACTCAGCTGCTATCCCCTACAGAATACCTGAGAACACAGGGATTCTGATGCCCACATAGCTACTATATCCTATGGAATACCTGGGGGAACAGGGACTCTGATGCACATACAACTACTGTCCCCTAAGAAATACCAAGCAGCACAGGTATTCTGATGCACATAGATGCCGTCAACTATGAAGTTCTTAAGGGCACCGGGATTCTGATGCACACACAGCTGCTGCCTCCTATGGGATTCCAAGGAGCACAGGGATTCTGATGCATGTGCTACTGTCATCCCTATAAATTGCAAGGAGCAGAGGCGTCTGATGTGGACACACAGCTGACGTCCCCAATGAAACTCCAAGGAGTACAGGGATTCTGATGCACACACAGCTGCCTTCCCTATGGAATTCCAAGAAGCTCCAAGATTCGAATGCAAACATATGTGCTGTCTCCTATGGAATATTAGGAGCACAGGGATTCTGATGTACACATAGCTGCTGTCCCCTGTGAAATACCAAAGAGCACAAGGACTCTGATGCACACAGCTGCTATCCTCTATGGAATACCAAGGAGCACAGGGATCTGATGCACACACAACTGCCGTCCCCTATGAACTAATAAGGGGCACAGGGATTCTGATGCACACACTGCTGCTGTCCCCTATGAAATACCAAGGAGCACAAGATTCTGATGCACACACACCTGCAGTCCCCTTGGAATACCAAGGAGCACAGGGATTCTGATGCACACACTGCTACAGTCCCCCATGGAATTCCAAGAGCACAGGGATTCTGATGTACACATGGCTGCTGTTCACTATGAAATACCAAAGAGCACACAAATTCTGATGCAAACATGGCTACTGTCCACTATGAAATATGAAAGAGTACTGCGATTCTGATGCAAGCACGTCTCCTATCCACTAAGAAATACCAAGGAGCACTGGGATTCTGATACATACAGCTGCTGTCCCTCAGGGAATAACTGGGCCACAGTAATTCTGATGTACACACAACTGTCGTCCCCTATGGAGTTCCCAGGAACACAGGGAGTTTAATGCACACAGCAGTTGTCACCTGTGGTATACCAAGGATCACTGGGATTCTCATACACACACAGCTGCCATCCACTATGAAATACCAAGGAGCACAGGCATCTTATGCACACAGATCTGCCATCCCTAATGAAACTCCAAGGAGCATAGGGATTCTGATGCATACACAGCTGCCTTCCCCTATGGAATTCCAAGGTGGGGGGAGAGGGGGGATTCAGATGCCCACACAACTGCCATTTCCTTTGAAATACCAAGGAACACAGACATTCTGATGCAAATACAGCTGCTATCCCCTATGGAATTCCAAGGAAACAGGGATTCCCATGCAAACACAGCTTCTGACCCCTATGCAACACCAAGGACACAGGGATCTGATGAACACACAGCTGCCATCTCCTGTGGATTACCAAGGAGCACATGGATTCTGAAGTACACACAGCTGCCATCCCCTATGGAATTCCAAAGAGCACAGGGATTCTGATGCACACACAGCTGCGGTCCCATTTGGAATTCCAAGGAGCAGAGGGAATCTGTTGCACACACAGCTGCCTTCCCCTATAGAATTCCTATGAGCAGAGGGATTCTTTTTTTTTTTTTTTTTTGAGACAGAGTCTCACTATGTCATCCTTGGTTAGAGTGCCATAGCATCCCAGCTCACAGCAACCTCCAACTCTTGGGCTTAAGTGATCCTCTTGCCTCAGCCTCCTGAGAAGGAACCCACCACAATGCCTGGCTATTTTTTGTTGCAGTTACCACTGCTGTTTTAGCTGGCCGGGGCCAGGTTTGAACCTGCCACCCTTGGAATATGGGGCCGGCACACTACCCACCAAGCCACAGGTACCGCCCTGAGCAGAGGGATTCTTATGCACACACAGGTGCCTCTCTCTATGGAATTCCAAAGAGCACTGAGATTCTGATGCACACCCAGGGACCTTCCCCTATAGAAGTCCAAGGAGTGCAGGGATTCTGATACACAGCAGCTATTGCCTATGATATACCTAGGAGCATAGTTATTCTGATGCACACACAGGTGCTGTTGACTCTGAAATACCAAGAAGCACAGTGATTCTGATGAACAACATATGTTGTCACCTATGGAATTCCAAAGAGCACAGGGATTTTGATGCAAACAGAGCTGCTGTCCCCTGTGGAATATCAGGAGCACAGGGATTCTGATACACACACAGGTGTTGTCACCTATGGAATTCCAAGGAGCACAGTGATTCTGATGCACACACAGCTGCTATCACCTATGGAATTCTAAGAAACAGAAACATTCTCATGCACACACAGCAGTTGTCATCTAAGATATACCAAGTAGACTAGGGATTCTGATGCACACACAGCTGCTTTTCACTATGAAATACCAAGGAGCATAGGGATTCTCAAGCACACACACCTGCTGTCCCTTAATTAATTGCAAGGAGTACAGGGTTTCTGATGTACACACAGCTGCCATGCCCCGTGAAACTCCCAGGACCACAGGGATTCTGATGCAAACACAGCTTCTGTCCCTGTGGAATATCAGGAGCACAGGGATTCTGATGCACATACAGCTGTCTTCCCCTATGGAATTCCAAGGAACATAGGGATTCTGATGCACACACAGCTGCTGTCCCCTATGGAATTCCAAGGAGAACAGGAATTCTGATGCACATATGGCTGCTGTTGCTATGGAATTCCAAGGAGCACAAGGATTGTGATGCACACACAGCAGCTGTTCCCTGTGGATTACCCTGGAAAACTAGCACTGAACAAGTGAATTTAAAACAATTATTTCCAAAAAATAATAGAAGAAACCTATTATAAAATAAAAACATCATTTCAGAACAAAAGCCCATAGTGTCCCGTGAGAAACTGAGGTAGAATGGCCAAAACCAAGATAGATCCTACAGACAGAATAATAACCTGTGCAGACATGGAAAAGCCAAAGTTACACACAAAGCCAAACCAAAAAGAAGTTACATGGAAGAAAGAAAAATCTAATGGCCCTCCCACTTCTGCAAGATAATCATCTATTCCAGAAGATAATGCAATGCACATAGGAAAGAATAATCTAAGCATTTGTATAGGAAAGAATAATCTAAGCATTTACATACAGTAATTTTTTCTCCATCTGTGAATATAAAGGCCAAAGAAAGACACACTTCAACATGGAAGAACTCAAAATAGTACCTAGGAATTCCTCTCAAAAACAACAACAATAGGCTCGGCGCCTGTGGCTCAAGTGGCTAAGGTGCCAGCCACATACACCTAAGATGGCAAGTTCGAATCCAGCCCAGCCCGCCAAAACAACGACGGCTGCAACCAAAAAATAGCCAGGCATTGTGGCAGGCGCCTGTGGTCCCAGGTACTTGGGAGGCTGAGGCAAGAGACTCACTTAAGCCCAGGAGTTGGAGGTTGCTGTGAGATGTGATGCCACGGCACTCTACCCAGGGGGATAGCTTGAGGCTCTGTCTCAAAAAAAAAAAAAAAAACCAACAACAAAAATCCTCTTTGATGATAAAATCCATTGCTCCAAATGAGGGTAGAATCTTCGTTTTTTTTCAGACAGAATCTCACTCCATGCCCCAGAAGAGTGCCCATGGCATCACAGCTCATAGCAACCTCAAACTCTTGGGCTCATGTGATCCTCTTGCCTCAGCCTCTCAAGTAGGTGGAACTAAAGGCACCCACCACAATGCCTGGCTACGTTTTCTATTTTTAGTAGAAACAGGGTCTCACTATTGTTCAGGCTGTTCTCAAGCTCCTGAGCTCAGGCAATTCCCCCAACTTTAGGCTCTCAGCCTGCCAGAATGACAGGCATGAGCCACTGTGCCTAGCTGGGAGTGTGGAATCAAAATAAAACATTCAAAACTTAAGGTACCCTGATAAAATCACTGGGGTGAGTGTAAAACTCTGTAGACAGACTACCTGGGACTGACTGTTGTCTCTGAGTGACCTTCTATCCTTAGTTCATTGTAAAATAGGAACAATAGTAGAACTTTAGGTCAGGCTTTTTTTAAGACTTAATTAGGCTCAAATATTTAACACACTTAGAATGTTCTTGGCATAGAAAAAGAGCTATGAAACAGATATGTATACACTAATATACACTATTTTTTTTTTAGAAATAAAGCTAAGCAGGCTCAGCACCCATAGCACAGTGGTTATGGTGTCAGCCACATACACCGAAGTTGGTGGGTTTGAATCCAGCCCAGGCCAGCTAAAACAACAATGACAACTGCAACAAAAAATATCCAGGCATTGTGGCAGGCACCTGTAGTCCCAGCTACTTGGGAGGCTGAGGCAAAAGAATAGCTTAAACCCAAGAGTTTGAGGTTGTTGTGAGCTGTGATGCCACAGCACTCTACCAAGGTTGACATAGTGGGACTCTGTCTCAAAAAAAAAAAAAAGAAAAGAAAAGAAAAGAAAGCTAAATGATAACATAGCGTACATTTCAAAATATAAGAGGGTAGATCTTTTTTTTTTTTTTTTGCAGTTTTTGGCTGGGGCTGGGTTAGAACCCGCCACCTCTGGTATATGGGGCCAGCACCCTACTCCTTGAGCCACATATGCCACCCAAGAGGGTAGGTCTTATGTTAAGTGTTCTTACTACAAAGAAAGAAAAGGGATACAAGGAAGTTTAGCAACATAGTGAATATATCTATTAGCTTGATTGTGGTGATGGTATTCTATGGGTGTTGATATAAGTCCAAACTCATCAAACTGTTATACATTAAATATGTATAAATCTTCATATATTGTGGGGAATGTGCTGTGAGGTGGCAGAGCCTCCACAGCCTGGGGAGATATTCAAGAACCAACCCCCAGCTGCTTGTCCTCCTTTAAAAACATTTTTTTCTCCTCTGTCAAAAGTCACATGGCCCTGAAAACTTTACTTTTTATCTTGCTGGCAAGCATGCAGCTTTTCCCCTCTAAAGTTAATCTTTACCCCATGTGCTAAGATTTACATCATTTAGCAACCTTGCTTAGATACTATATAAATAAAGCTGTTTCCACAGTTCAGTGCTAGCTGCAGTCCTAGCTGCTCCAGCCTTTCTGATCCCATCTTTGTCTCTTGTGTGTCTTTTTTTCCTCATTCCCCACCATCCCCCCTGGTTCATTCTCTCTCGCACTGGTTCATGAAAATATATTAGTTGTACCTCAATAAAGCTGTACCTTAATAAAAATGAAAGAAGGACAAATAATTCTGAGGGCTGTTACTACAAAGGAGAACATCTGGGCACCTCACAGAATTGCTGGGCAGGGTAGATAAATAACCACAAAGACCACAAAGCCAAAAACACCCAAGATAGTGCTGCAAGACTGGTCTAGGGAGCTCAGTCTCGTATGGCCCCTGCCCCACACCAGAAGCTGCAGATTGTGAGGGCAACACCCTGGCACTGCCAAGACATGGCACAAGTGCAATACTGGCACTTCCAAGACATGGCCTTGCCACAGTGACCACTGGAGAGTACACCTGCTTGGTGGGCTGAGTCACCTGCCCACACCAGGTGCAGGGAAGTGAGTTTCTGCACTCTCGGCTGTGGTCCTGGTGGGTGGCTCTGCTCCCTCCTAGATTATGTGGAGGATAATTTCGCAAAGGACAAGAGAATGTAGATGCCAGGCAATCCAAAAGAAGGACGTATCTCTTCTACAATGAGGTAAGGTGGTGCAGGGCCCAGCACTATGGCCCTGTCACCTGTAGAAGCTTCAGTGTCATCTATAAATAGAGATGGCAGCTTCACTCTCATAATGTTGTATTAGGACTAAGTGAGATAATTCAGATGAAACACAGAGTGAGTGTTCAGTAAGTACCTTTTCATGGCCCAGTATCAAGTTTTGTACTGTGATCATGATTCCCAAGGTCCCTTTTATTTAACAAACTTAAATTATTTTTAAGCCATCAACAACATATTCACCCCTATTTAACATCTCCAAGATATCTCGCAGTGTCCCCTTCTCATTTGTTGTGTCTTAGTACTTATCTATACTGAATAAAGTAGCCTCAATGCCAAAGTTAACAACAACCAGTATGCCCCGTGTTCACTGTGTAGTGAAGTAAGGCACCACATGAAAATACGTGTTGTGGAAATGGTTCCTCTGTCTGAAGTGTCATAGAACTACTGCAGTTAGGGTGACTCATGCCTCCAGTCCCATCCCATGTCCTCGCCCTGCCACCAGCACTTTGTCTGAGACTTACCTGAAGTGGTGGGTGAACCAAACCTGAACTTGATGGGACTGAACCTCAAGCTGTTCAATGTCTGCCCAGCGACTGCCACATTCCACCTCCTATTCTGTTTGTCAGTGACAGTGTCACTAGAGGCAGTGCCATGGCAGGTCCTGGTAGGTCCCTTGAGTTCCATCCAAACTCTTTGCCCTCCATGTGAGGCTCATTGCAGATGGGTCCTCTGGAAACTGACACTGAAATGGGGTTGGGAGGCTCAGGAAGCTGGCTGGGCTCCACAGGACATTCAAGGAGCAGATGAAGAATGGTTCAGAGGAGAAGATGGCCGACTGGTAGCAACCCTTGGCAGAGGCTCCTGACCAGAGGGAGAAAAACTGACTTTATGAATCAGACTCTATGAAGCCAAAGGTGGGGAGCTGAGCTAAGAAAGAAGTTTGGCAAGCTGTAACTTCAAGGAAGAGCATTCAAGAATACAAATTACAGATACAAAGCCTATTGACTAGAGGACGGGAGACCCCTCCCCCAAGCAGGAGGCCCACCACAGGCTATCTGGAGTGAGCCAGGAAAAAAAGACCTCTCATGTTACCTCACTGGAGAGAGCTGCTAAACACCAGGTATCTTTCTCCAGGGAGGTCCCACTTACAAACCTAGACACCACCCCTCCAAGCATAAAATTGAACAGGTATTTTCCCCCACAAGTTCAAACTCCCAGCCCACCCTTCCCCCCTTGCATGGCAGTCTGAAGTTCTGCCCCCTGCAGAGTGCAGAGTGTTTGGTTTTTTCCTGAGAAATCTGGGCATAGTGTGGACCACCAACATCAGGATGGAATTGAGAGAGGATACCCAAGAAGGGTGAGGTCTAGGAGAACAGGTCTTCTCCAAGATACCACAAGGATATATCTGCGAGGTCTGCTCCATGGTGATTCAGCTCTTGGTAATTTGTAAACTTATCTTTCTGGAACTTGGAAATTTCCAAGTTCTGTGAAATCCTATAATTCTGTAGGGACTGGAATAGCATCTCCCACTTCATCCAAACTGGCCAATGAGAAGGGTACCTGTGGGGTGAAACTTTTTGACTGTCAATAAAAAGGGAAAGACCAAGCCAGTTGGGGAGCATGGCCATTTGGAAATATTCTATGCTGTAAGGTCCTATCCAATAAATAAAGTGTTTGGGTGCTCTTTCTCTGTGTTGGGTCTCACCTTCCTGCAACAGAATCTGTGACTAACAGGAAAGAAAGAGTGTGTGGGAAGAAAGAGACACTCGGCAGGAGGAGGACCATTCCTCTGGTTATGATTATGCCTGGCTAGTGGTGGTGTTGACCCTCAGTTAGGGCTATGTCTGGTGGGATGGGGTGCAGAACCCCTGGTTCTGACAGCACCCACAGTGGGAGAGTGGTTGCCCCATGTAGACAGAGTTCGGTAGGCAGGGCTGGTCCCTAGCCCCTGCTAGGCCTATGAACAGAGGCTTCCTAGGCATGGAGTGAGACCTGCAAGCAAGGGCTTGGTTCCCTGACTCCAAAAGAACCCTTGAGCAGAGGCTTTCTGGGTGTGAACAAGACCTGCAGGCAAGGGCGTGGTTCCCTGTCTCCAGATGGGCAGTGAGCAGAGGCTTACCAGGTGAGGACAGAGACCTGTGGCAGGACGTGGTGCCCTGACTCCAACAGAGCCTATGAACAGAGGCTTGCCAGGCAGTGGACTGAGACTGACAGGTGGGTGCGTGGTCCCCTGACTCCAACTGGTCTAGCAAGCATAGACTTGCTGGGTGTGGACTGAGACTGGTGGGTGGGGGCATGGCCCCTGGCTCCAACTGGGCCTGTGGGCAGAGAAGCAGACAACAGTGTGGACTGAGTCTGATGGGTGGGGGCGTGGATGCCTGGCTCCAATTGTGCTGTTGGAGAGCCTTGAATCCATCTCTGTTGAGCAGGGTTTGCACTATCTGAGAGAATTTAATTGGAACTCATGTCTGGGGCTGTTCACTTGAGGACATTCTGAGGTTGACCTTCAATGTTCTGTAGAGGAAAAGAACCTCTACACCACAGCTGTTTGTATCTCTTCACAGCCAAGATTTAAACCTAATATCGTGGCTTCTTAGGATAGGGTAGAGGTTGGCTGATATCAAAACAGAGCTAGCTTGCCCTATCTGACCAAGTAGGTCCTCAGAGTCTCCAGCCAAAACTCTGAAAAGGGGCCTTTGTAAGGTTGTAGGAGATAAGCCACAATTACAAAGCCCAGCGCTTTGGTAAGGGGCTGTCTCTACTACCTGGGAACTCCAATTCAATTTCACCCTGCCAATTCTAATAACCAAATGATGGAACATAAACATGGTGCAGACCCAACAGAAGAACTCTGGCAACATGAATACCAGAGTGGATTAACTCCCCCAAGAAATGACAAAGGAGATACAATTGAAGATGCCATTCATAGATAAATGGCTGCAATGTCAGAAATCTAATTCAGAATATGGCGGGCAAATAAGATAAATAGAATGGAAGAAAGAGAAATTGAATTCCAAAGAGTAGTTCTACAGTTGTCCCAAGGAATTAATGAATTCAAAGACAAGTCATCAAAGATATGGACATAATGAGAAAAGAGAAGCAAAGCTCAAGGAAATGAAAAAGTTAGTTAAGGAGTTCCAATATACAGTAGAATCCCTTAGTAATAGAGTTGACCAAGCAGAAGAAAGTATCTCTGCAACTGAAGACAAAGCTTTTGAACATTCCCAAATGCTCAGAGGGGTAGACAAATTAAGAGCAAAACAGATCATTCCCTGAGAGAGTTGTGGGATCACTCCAAAAGATCAAATATTTGTCATATAGGAATTCCCAAAGGAGAAGAGAATGGTCCTGAAGGTACAGATGCTCTACTCCAAAAGATTTGGAGGAGAATTTCCTAAGCATTGTCAGAGATACAGAACTTCAGATAGTAGACAGTTTCAGAACCCCAGCAAGACTCAATCCAAAAAAACATCTCCTAGACATGTGATTAATTTTGCCAAAGTTAAGACAAAGAAGAAAATTCTGCAAGCAGCCAGACGTAAGAAAAGCATTACCTAAAAAGGGAGAAATATCAGAATGACTGCAGATCTCTCAGCCGAAATGTTTCAAGCCAGAAGAAGATGGTCATCAACCTTCAAGTTTCTAAAACAAAACAACTTCCAGCCAAGGATCCTGTATCCAGCTAAACTGAGTTTTATTTGTGATGGACAAATCAAATACTTTAATGACATAGACGTGTTGAAGAAATTTGCCATAACTAAACCAGCTGTCCAGGATATTCTCTGACCCATCATACACAATGACCAGTGCAATGCTCTACCTCCAAAGTAAATTCACCCAGAAATTTTAGAACAAAACCAACTTCCACAGTGGTAAAAGGATTAGAAATGCTCACTGAACATCTGAAAATCATGACACCCAAAACACAACCAGACTTATCAGTTGTCTTAATTAATGTGAATGGTCTAAAGAGGCTCAGGCTGGCTGACTGGATACATAAACTCAGACTGGATATCTGTTCTATACGAGAATCTCATCTTACCTTAAAGGGTAAAAATAGACTCAAGGTGAAGGGATGGACTTCTATAACACAGGCAAATGGAAACTAGAAAAAAGCAGGGGTTGCAATTTTAGTAGCAGATACAATTGGCTTTAAACCAACAAAGATAAAGAAAGATAAGGATGGTCACTACAGATTTGTCAAAGGAAACACCCAACATGAAGAGATTTTGATAATCAACATTTACGCACCTTACCAGAATCCTCCTCAATTTATAAAGCAAACCCTAATGGATATGAACAACTTGATATCTTCCTGCACTATAATAGTTGGAGATTTTAACACCCCTCTGACAGTTTTAGATAGATCCTCCAAGAAGAAACTAAATAAAGAAATATCAGACTTAAACCTGACCCTAGAACAAATGGACTTTATAGACCTCTACAGAACATTTCATCCTAATAAAACTAAATATACATTCTTCTTATGCTGATAAGAGGCATCAGATCATCCTTCAAAATAGACCATATCCTAGGACACAAGTCTAACTTCAGCAAATTTAAAAGAATAGAAACTATTCCTTGTATCTCCTCGGACCACCACAGAATAAAAGTTGAACTCAACAGCAACAGGAATCTTCATACTCAAACAAAGTCATGGAAACTAAATAATCTTAGGTTGAATGATAGCTGGGTCAAAGACAAGATTAAGAAAGAAATCACCAAATTTTTGGAACAAAATGATAAAGAAGACACAAATTATCAAAACTTATGGAATACTGCAAAGGCAGCCCTAAGAGGGAAAGTTATAGCATTAGAAGCCTTCATCAAGAAAACAGAAAGAGAGGAAGCCAACAACTTAATGGATCATTTCAAGCACCTGTAAAAGGAAAAACATCCCAACCACAAACCCAGCAGAAGAAAAAAAAGTAACCAAAATTAGGGCAGAATTAAATGAAATTGAAAACAAAAGAATCATTCAGAAGATCAACAAAACAAAAAGTTGGTAATTTGAAAAGATTAATGGCTCGGCGCCTATAGCTCAACCGGCTGAGGCGCCAGCCACGTACACCTAAGGTGGCGGGTTCGGATCCCCAGCCCGGACCCGCCAAACAAC
>NW_003852476.1:151400-157416 GCF_000181295.1 Otolemur garnettii | reverse complement strand
AGCATGTGACCTTTCTAGACTCAACCAGAAAGAATTAGAAATCTTGAAGAGACCTATATCAATCACTGAAATAGCATCAACAATACGAAATCTCCCAAAAAAGAAATGTCTGAGACCAGATGACTTCACATCTGAATTCTATCAAACCTTTCAAGTGGAACTGGTACCTACATTATACAATCTTTTCCAAAGCATAGAAAAAGAAGGAATACTACACAACACATTCTATGGATATCACCCTGATCTCCAAACCAGGAAAGGATCCAAGAAAGAAAGAAAATTATAGACCAATATCATTAATGAATATTGATGCAAAAATATTCAATGAGATCTTAGCAAACAGAATTCAACAACACATCAAAAAAATTATACACTATGATTGAGTTGATTTTATTTCAGTTACAGGGTTGGTTTGATATACACAAATCTATAAATACAATACATCACATGAATAAAATAAAAAACAAAGACCATCTGATTCTCTCAATTGATGCAGAAAAATCTTTTGATAACATCCAGCATCCTTTCATGATCAGAACTCTTAAGAAAATAGGCATAAGGGCGGCACCTGTGGCTCAAAGGAGTAGGGTGCTGGCACCATATACTGGAGGTGGTGGTTCAAACCAGGCCCGGCAAAAAACTGCAAAAAAAAAAAAAAAGAAAGAAAGAAAGAAAGAAAGAAAGAAAATAGGCATAGAAGGGACATTTCTTAACTGACAGAGGCCATCTACAGCAAACCCATAGCCAATATCATATTGAATGGTATAAAATCGAAAAGGTTTCCACTCAGATCAAGAACAAGGCAAGGATTCCCTCTGTCTCCACTGCTATGCAATATAGTAATGGAAGTCTTAGCCATTGCAATCAGACAAGAGAAGTTGATCAAGTGTATCCAAATAGGGTCAGAGATCAAATTCTCACTCTTTGCTGATGATATAATCCTATACCTGGAAAATCCCAGGAACTCAACTTCAAAACTCTTAGAAGTGATCAAAGAATACAGCAGCATCTCAGAATATGAAGTCAATACTTATAAATCAGTAGCTTTTATATATGTCAACAATAGTCAAGCTAAAAATATAGTCAAGGAATCTATTCCTTTTACCAGTGCCAAAAAAGATGAATACCTGGGAATTTACCTAACAAAGGACATGAAAGATCTCTATAAAGAGAACTATGAAACCCTGAGAAAAGAAATTGCTGAAGACGTTAACAAATGGAAAAACATACCATGCTCATGACTGGGAAGAATCAACATTGTTAAAATGTCCATACTACCCAAAGCAATCTACAGATTTAATGCAATCCCTATGAAAGCACTATTGTCATATTTTAAAAACAGAAACAGAGTACTTTGTTTTATATGGAATCAGAAAAACCTTGAATAGCAAGTACATCACTCAGAAATAAGAACAAATCAGGAGATATCACATTACCAAACTTCAGGCTATACTATAAATCTATAGTGATCAAAACAGCACGATACTGGCACAAAAACAAAGAGGTGGATTTATGCAACAGAATAGAGAACCAAGAGGTGGACCCAGCTACTTATCATTTGAACTTTGACAAGCCTATCAAAAATATTCAGTGGGGGAAAGACTCCTTATTTAACAAATGGTGCTGGGTGAACCGGCTGAGACCTCTAAAAGACTGAAATTTGACCACCACCTTTCACCATTAACAAAAATTGATTCTCACTGGATAAAAGATTTAAACTTAAGACATAAAACTATAAAAATACTAGAAGAGAGTGCAGGGAAAACACCTGAAGAAATTGGCCTGGGAGAATACTTTATGAGGAGGACCCCCTGGGCAATTGAAGCAACACCAAAAATACTTTACTGGGATCTGATCGAACTAAAAAGATTTTGCACAGCCAAAGCACAGTAAGTAAAGCAAACAGACAACCTTCAGAATGAGAGAAGATTTTTGCAGGTTATGCTTCTGACAAAAGTCTGATAACTAGAATCTACAGATAACTCAAACTAATCAATAAGAAAAGAACAAATAACCCCATTTCTATGTAGGCAAGAGACTTGAACAGAAACTTCTCTGATGAAGACAGGCACATGGCCTACAAACATGAAAAAATGCTCATCATCTGTAATCATCAGAGAAATGCAAATCAAATTCACTTTGAGCTATCATCTAACTCCAGCAAGATTAGCCCACATCACAAAATCCCAAAACTACAGCTGTTGGCATGGATGCATAGAGAAGGGAACACTGCTGGTGGGAATGCAAGCTAATATGATCTTTTGGAAAGAAGTTTGGAGAATACTCAAGGAACTAAAAGTAGACCTACTGTTCGATCCTGCAATTCCTCTACTAGGTATATACCCAGATGATCAAAAATTATTTTACAACAAAGACATTTACACCAGAATGTTCATTGTAGCCCAATTCATAATAGCCAAGACATGGAAATAGCCCAAATTCCTATCGACCCATGAATGGATTAACAAATTGTGGTATATGTATACTATGGAATACTATGCAGCCATAAAAAGATGGAGACTTCGCATCTTTTGTTTACCTGGATGGAGCCGGAACATATTCTTCTTAGTAAAGTATCTCAAGAATGGAAAAAAAAAGTATCCAATGTACTCAATACTACTATGAAATCAATATATAGTCTCCTACACATTCATATGAATGGCAAAACACAACTATAGTACAGAAAGTAGAAGGGAAGAGGAGAGAGAGGGGAGGGGAGAGGGAAAATGGGAGAAGGGAAGGTGTTTGGGGGAACCTCACCTAATGTGCATGATGCAATGGTGCCTTTCAAAAGTATTAAGAAATGAGTATAATTGTAATGGATGTGTTACTTAGTTTAATGTAAGCATTTCATATTGTATATCAAAGCAGTACACTCAACTCCATAAATGCATCAGTGTACAAAGTTATGATTCAATAAAAAATAATTTAAAAAATGAATGGCACAGAGGGAGACGTGGACCTGTGGGAAGGAGGCAAAGAGCCCAGCCAGCTTGGTGGTCACTGGGCCCCGCTGCCATTCCTCATGTGGCCGCGGCACCCAGGAAAGGTGGGGCCTAGGCAAGGCAGGGGGTCTGGCAAGAGTTACCTGTTTACCACACTGCCTGGAGCTGGGCAGCAAGTCCTTGCTAGGAAGGGATCTGGGTGGTTCATCACATTTTCTACAGATAGCAATTCCCTTAGGAGCCAGAGGCAGTCACCCCAGGGATCACTACAAACCCTTCTTGTTTGTTCACCCAGTGGCATTTGGAAACTTCACCTTCCAATTCAGTGGAACCCTAGTAATTTTCTGCAGGAGAAAGTGTTCATTCCTCTCCTGGGCATCAAAGCACAGAGTATCAAAGATGGGCAGTAAAAATTTGGCAAAGTGTATGAGTAGTTTTAATAGTCAGATGTGCCGCTGCCTCCTCCATCCCCTTTGTCATCTGAAGCAAACAGCTCAAAATAGCATAGGTTTAGCAAAACCAAGATTGGCGTGTTTATTTTGTAGATTTGCTCCTAAAAAAGAAAATCTGCATGTAAGTCAAATTATAGCATATTAAACCACATTTTAAATGCATCTTGGGACCCCATAAAATGAGAGAAATCATTCTCCTCTGCAAAAAGAAAATTATTTTTATTAACCCAACAGTCACTTTTTTGCTGTCCAAGTTCCTTTTCCCGCCTTACTCTCCACCTCTGATAAACCTAATATATTTTACCCATTAACCTGTTTGGCATTGTGCTTTTAAATAGAACATCTATGCTGGCACATCCCCTAAAATTTCAGGAAAGGAACCGTGAGAAGTAAAATTTTTGAGAACTCTCGCATTTGGGGATGGGGCAAGGGAAGAATGGAGAGATTACAAAAGAGTAGGAGGGTACCACTGGGTGGGCATGTTTATTACCTTGATTGTAGTGATGATTTCATGGTTGTATACCAATATAGCAAAACTTGTCAGATTGTGATAGTATCTTATATGTCAATAATTATGTCAGTTAAGCTGTAAGAAAATAGAGAGAAAAGGGCATGCATATAAAATTCAAGTTTATCAACTTATGTTATTTGCAAGTTTGTGGGGAAACAGTTTCTCTCATACAATGCTGGTAGGAATGCAAAATGGTACAACCTCCATAAAGAGGAACTTGACAATATCTAGCCAAATTACAAATATGTTCAATGTTTAGCCCAGTAATTCCACTTCCAAGAATCTGTACCAAACATACACTGGCAGAAATTCAAAATGACACCTGTACAAGACTATTCATTGAAGCACTATTTGCAACAGCAAAAAACCATAATCAATCTAAACATCCATCAGCAGAATAGTGAAAAATGATTGTGCAGCCAATTGTTTGGGTTGTGTTTTAAGGACAGAAGAAAGAGAGGAGAAGGGTTGAGGGAATCTCTGATGTGAAAGTAAAAGCTTCTGGAAGAAATGTTGGCATGTCTGAGGGATTAGCTTCACCTGCTGCAGTAGATGCATCCTTCCAAGTCCACTGCCTTTATCTTCCCTCCTCTCTCTTGTTTTAGCTGTTACTCATCAGTAATATCCAACCATATAGGTCACAAGGGAAGATGTTAAATGTTAATCTAAAATATAGTTTAACAATTACTTTTGACATAAAGAGCCTTGATTTTAAAAAGAGAGAAAGAGGCTGAACTGGGGTGGGGGGAGGTTTATAGGAACAGGGCACACAGTGGGACTGGGGAGAGGAGCTACAGGAACAGGGCTCACACCTGTAATCCTAGCACTCTGGGAGGCCGAGGTAGGTGGATTACTGAGTAAGAGCAAGATCCTGTCTCTTCTAAAAATAGAAAAACTAGCCAGATATGGTGGCAGATGCCTGTAGTTCCAGCTACTCAGAGACTGAGGCAGGAGATCACTGGAGCCTAGAAGTCTGAGGTAACTGTGAGTTATCATGCCATGCACTCTATTCTGGGGTAGCAGAGAGCAGCTCTGTCTCAGGGGAAAAAAAGAAAAAAGAGATATGTAAATTTAAAAGTTTATTATGAATTAAATTCAGCTACAAAGTATAGAAAAGTATAAAATAAAAGTTATTTTTTGAAGAAAGATGTATTGTTAAGTGAAAACATTAAGTTCTGGAACACTGAGAATATTGTTGCCTTTTGTTTCTGAACATGCTCTAAATCCTGACCTGGGTGGTAGCTCTATGGGATGTTTAAATATGTAAAACTTAATAGAACTGCATATTTAAGATCAATGTACTTTACCATACATGTGCTACATTTTAATAATTTTTTTTAAACAGATAGGAGCAGATCAAGAAGTTACTACAGAAAGGGGAAGTGGAGACAGGGAGGTTTCTCCCTGAAGGTGTCCTCCCTGAAGAGGAAGAACTGGAAGAAAATTAAGCATCAAGCTAGAGTTTTTTTCTCCATCCCTCCTTTTCTACCTTCCTTTCTTCTTCCATTTTTTTTCTAATGGGAAAGATTTAAGCATAACTTACATTGCTGATGAGAAAGGACAGTTGAAAAACAAGATTGAGTCTCTATAACAATAGTGTAAGGTTCTAGGAAAGCTGGGAAGATATGAGAGTCTACACCCAAGCACAAGGATTGTCTATGGAAGGAGAAGAAACATTTCCACTGTCCCAGCAGGGAGAAGGTACAATGGGGCAGCTGGAGTAGTCTGCAGACCTGAGGACACTACAAACAAATGCACTCCGCAGAGAAGCTGCAGAAACAGGGCGTGCAGTGGGACTAGGCACAGGGTTATAGGAACAGGGCATGCAGTGGGAATGGGGAGGATGCTACATGAATGGGGCATGCAGTGGGACTAGAGAGGGAGCTACAGGAACAGGGCATGCAGTGGGACTGGGGAGGGGGCTACAGGAACAAGGGCATGCAGTGGGACTAGGGAGGGAAGGTATAGGAACAGGTCATGCAGTGGGACTGGGGAGGGGGCTACAGGAACAGGGATCATGCAGTGGGACTAGAGAGGGAAGGTATAGGAACAGGGCATGCAGTGGGACTGGGGAGGGAAGGTATAGGAACAGGGCATGCAGTGGGACT
>NW_003852476.1:127048-149763 GCF_000181295.1 Otolemur garnettii | reverse complement strand
AAGGTATAGGAACAGGTCATGCAGTGGGACTGGGGATGGAGCCACAGGAACAGGGATCATGCAGTGGGACTGGGGAGGGAAGGTATAGGAACAGGGCATGCAGTGCGACTGGGGATGGAGTTACAGGAACAGGGATCATACAGTGGGACTGGGGAGGGGGCTACAGGAACAGGGCATGCAGTGGGACTGGGGAGGGGGCTATAGGAACATGGTATGCAGTAGGATTGGATAGTGGGCTACAGGAATAGGGCATGCAGTGGGACTGGGGAGGGAAGGTATAGGAACAGGGGATACGAGGTTGGACTGGGGAGGGGGCAATAGGAACGGGGCAAGCAGTTAGAATGGAGGGGGACTACAGGAACAGGGCATGCAGTGGGACTGGGGAGGGGGCTATAGGAACATGGTATGCAGTAGGATTGGAGAGGGGGCTACAGGAATAGGGCATGCAGCGGGACTGGGGATAGGGCTACAGGCACAGGGTATGCAGTAGGACTGGAGAGGGGGCTGCAGGAACATATTATGGAGTGGGACTGGGGAGGGGGCTACAGAAGCAGGGCCTGCAGTGGGACTAAAGAGTGAATTACAGGAACAACGCATGCAGTGGGACTGAGGAGGGAGCTACAGGAGGAGGGCATGTAGTGGGAATGGGGAGGGGGCTACAGGAACAGGGAATGCAGTGGGACTGGGCAGGGAGCCTTAGGAATTGGGCATGTAGTGGACTGGGGAAGGGAGTACAGGAACAGGGCTTGCAGTTGGACTGGGGAGGGGGCTACCTGAACAGGGGATGCAGTGGGACTAAAGAGGGGGCTACAGGAACAAGGCATGCAGTGGCACTGGGGTGGGGATATAGGGATAGGGCATGCAGTGGAACTGGACACAGGGCTAGAGGAACAGGGTATGCAGTAGGACTCGGGAGGCAGCTACAGGAACAGGGCATGCAGTGGTCCTAGAGAGGAGCTATAGTAATGGGGCATGCCATGGGACTGCAGAGGGGGCTATAGGATCAGAACATGTAGAGGGACTGGTGATGGGACTAGAAGAACAGGGCATGCAGTGGCACTGGTGAGGGGGCTATAAGAACATGGCATGTAGTGGGAAGGGTAGCTATAGGAATAAGGCATGCAGTGGGACTGGGGAGGTGGCTGCAGGAATAGGGGGCATGCAGTAGAACTGGGGAGGGTGTTATAAGAGGGGACTACAGGAAAAGGGCATGCAGTGGGACTGTAGATAGGGCTTCAGGAACAGGGGTACCCAGTGGGACTGTGGAGTGTGCTATAGGAACAGGGCATGCCATGGGACTGGGCAGGTAAGCTATAGAAACAGGGCATGCAGTGAGACTGGAGAGTTGGCTATAGCAACAGGGCATACAGTGGACTGGGGAGGGGGCTACAGGAACAGGACATGCACTGGGCCAGGGAGGGGGCTTTAGGAATGGGGCATGCAGTGGGACTGGGGATGGGGCTATAGGAACAGGGTATGCATTGGGACAGAACAGGGGGCTATAGAAACAGGGCATACAGTGGGACTTGGGAGGTGGCTAATGGAATGGGGCATGCAGTAGGGCTGGGGAGGGGACTATATGAACAGGGCATGCAATGGGACTGGGGAGGGTACTATAGGATCTGGGCATGCAGTGGGACTGTGTAGTGGGTTATAGGAATGGAGCATTCGGTGTAACTGGGGAGGAGGCCATAGGAATGGGGCATGTAGTAGAACTGGAGAGGGAGTTACAGGAACAGGGTATGCAGTGGGACTGGGGAGGTGGCTATATGAACAGTTCATACAGTGGGACTGTGGAGGGGGCTACAGGGTTTGCAGTGGGAAGGGGGAGTGGAGCTATTGGAACAGGGCATGCAATGGGACTGGGGAGGGGACTACAGGAACAGGGGGCATGCAATCAGATTGGGGAGGGGGCTATAGGAACAGAGCATGCAGAGGGACTGAAGAGGGGAGCTATAGGAACAGGTAAGCAGTGGGACTAGAGAGAGGCTACAGGAACAGGGTATGCAGTAGGACTTGGGAGGGGGCTATGGGAACAGGGCATGCAGTGGGATTGTGGAGGGGGCTACAGGAACAGGGCATGCAGTGGGATTGTGGAGGGGGCTACAGGAACAGGGCATGCAATGGGGCTGGGGAGGGCTACAGGAACAGGGCACGCAGTGGGCCTGGGGAGGGTGCTGTAGGAACAGGAGATATGCACTTGGAGTGGGAGGGGCCTACAAGAACAGGGCGCATGCGGTGGGACTGGGAAGGGGACCTACCAGAAAACTGCCACCTTATAACCAAACATGCTCTCATTCCTTCCAGAAGCAGCATGAGTTTATCATCCTGTAAAAGTCCTCAAACATTCTAGGTCAGTGCTAGGTCAGGGCATATGTTGTACGAGGGGAGAAATCATTGTACAAAATCATTGCACAAATTCAAATCCCAGCATGCACCCAACCAATCTTGCCCAAAAATAGAATTCTGCCATTGTAGTTAACACTTAAAATCATTGTACAAAATCATTGCACAAATTCAAATCCCAGCATGCACCCAACCAATCTTGCCCAAAAATAGAATTCTGCCATTGTAGTTAACACTTAAAAAAAAAAAATCTAGGTAGGAGGCAGCATAGTTTTTGAGAAAGTCCCAAGCTTTGATCCTGGCAGCTCCACTTACCATGGGACATTATGTAGGGACTTAATTGCTTTGAGTTTCAATCTCCTCATCTGTAAAATGAGGATGACAGCACCTGACTCATACTTCAGAAGTAAAGATTAAATGAGATAACACATGCAAAGCACTTCACCATACCTGGCATTGAGTAAGCATGGGCAGACACTGATTCTCTTCCTTTCCTGCCATTAGTTGAATATCAGAAAGCCAGATCAAAAGGATCAGGGCGATTTTGGGAAACTAACAAACAGAATAAGATGTGAATGAGGCTCAAAGCCTCAGACCACATTTAAGGTCTCCAGGGCATTGGCAATGTCCAACTTCTTACAAGGCTCTAAGATTTGCATCTATGTGGGATGCCACAGCTTGATCAATGTTACCTCTATATCATACTCAGATCACGTCTCAAATGTGAAACAAGATCTATAATAGGATGCCAGAGAGAAGACAGCACAGCAGCCCTGAAACCTGCCTCCCACCTAGCTCATGTGTCCAGGGGAGGTGACTGGGCTGTGGTGCTGGTACCAAAGCCATTTCCAAAGGTTCATGTGAGAGTAACAGGGAAAAAGAAAGCAAAAAATGTTGCTAAGATTCAGGAAAGCAAAGTCCTCAACTTAGGACACAGATTGGTGACCAGGAAGCGAGGAAAACCAAGTGAGTCAGGGCAGCTCATCCAAAGTCTTCGTGTCACACAGTCTGGAAGACACAGACACGCTGCCAACAGCAACAGGTGAAACATGAGTCAGGTACTTTGCAAGTCAGATCAAGAATCAGTTGATTGCCAAGTCTCTTGGATTCCTGCAAAATACTTCCTCTCTATTCCTTCTCTTCATTTCCACTTCCTTACCCTAATTCAGGCCCACGTCACCTCCTGCTAGCTTGGGAACACCCTAATTTTCTAAATATACAACTCATCAAGTTCCTCATTGTTCATCAAATAAAATCTAAATTTTCTAACCTGACATTCAAAACCCTCCATAATATAACCCACGTCTTCAACAACTTATTCCCTTTCAGGATCTTTATACTTTTTATTTTATTTTATTTTATTTTATTTTATTGAGATAGAGTCACAAGCTATTGCCCTGGATAGAGTGCCATGGTGACATCATAACTCACAGCAATCTTGACTTTTGGGCTCAAGAGATCCTCTTTCCTCAGTTATTTATATTTTTCATAGAGATGGGGTTTCCCTCTGGTTCAGGCTAGTCTTGAACCTGTGAGCTCAGACAATCCACCTGCCTTGGCCTCTCAAGAATGCTGGGATTATAGATGAGAGCCACTGCTCCTGGCCCAGAATCCTTATGCTTTAGACAAAGTAAACCCAACAAGCCCAAGCCCTTGGATTTTCCCATTTCCTCATCTTCCTTTGAGAAGTCTTGTCCCAACCATCCTCCCACATCCTTTGTACTCATTTCCCAGGGCTGCCATAACAAATTACACTAGATGACGTCACTAGTCAACACACTAGATGACTTCAAACAATAGAAACATACACTCTCACAGTTCTGGAGGTCGTAAGTCCAACATGAAGGTTTCAGCAGGGCTGTTCTTTCTGGAGGCCCTGAGAGAAACTCCTTTCCATACTCCTTGCTCCTGGTAGCCACAGGCAAGCCTTGATGCTGGTTGGCTGGGGGCCAATCTGCGTCTCAAATCTCCCTCCACCCTTCTCATGTAAGGACACCTGCCATTGAATTTAGGTCTCACCCTAAATCTAGGGTGATCTTATCTTAACATCCCTCATTTGATGACATCTGCAAAGTCCCCTTTTCCAAATAAGGTCACACTCATAGGTTCTGAGTGGACATGTCTTTTGGGAGGCCACAATTCAACCCACCATATCCCTTAAGACCTTGCTTTCTTGCTGCCTTCTCTGTGAAGGATGCCCTGATGCCTTACCCCAGGAAGTGATCTCTCCCTATAAACTGCCAAGATGTTTAAGTGAATTCAACTTACATTATCGTGTAGTTATACAAAAGGCTTGTTTTTGAGTTGCTTAACTTCCCCAGAGCTCAGTTTCCCATCTTTGAAACCTAGATAATAATTTCATCTATTCATAGCACTGTTCTGAATAAAAGAAATTTTCAGGGGCTTACAACAGCCCAGACATAGTAAGTTATCAATGACCACTACTATTATTATTATCTTTATTGTTATTTGTCTTCCTTATTCCAAGTTCCTTAAAGGTAGGCATCTCCGTTAATCATCTGTTCATTCTAAGGAGTAATGAATGAGTGAACAGAGTGGAGAAAGGAGAATGACAAGTAAATCATCTTAAAATAGACATGTTTGAAAATGCTATGACGGGGCAAGTCGCAGTGGCTCACGCCTGTAATCCCAGCACTCTGGGAGCCCAAGGCAGGTGGATAGCTTGAGCTCAGTTCAAGACCAACCTTAACAAGAGTGAAACTCTGTCTCTACTAAAAATAGAAAAATTAGAAAAAAATAAACATAGAAGTAGAAAACTTAGCTGAGTGTTGTGGCAGGCACCTTAGTCCCAGCTACTCCGGAGGCTGAGGCAAGAGGATCACTTGAGCCCAGGAGACAGGTGGCTGTGTGTAAGGGTACAGTTCCCCACACTAAGACATGGCAGTTTAGCTTCATGTGCTCCCCACGGAAAATGGCTCTAAGATGAAATTCTTTTTCTCTGAGGACTTGCCTAGGCCTGCAGAAATACAGAAATGTCCTCGGTTCTCACAAAAGAATAAACCAGAGAGCCAGACCTGGGTAACAGCTGGAAGCTGGAACACCTGTTGAGGCCCTGGGCTGCTGCTCTGCTTCTCTCCCCATAACATTATAATCACTTGCTTCGGTTTAGGGAAATAAGCTAACAAGAGCAGACAGCCTGGCTCCCTTATATTTTAACCCCAAACAAAATCAATTGTGTATGTGTTCAGCAGCAATCGTACTGAATTAAAATCTTAATGGCAGTTTCCTGATCTTATTTCACTTCTTTCTGATGGTAATTCTTACTGAATGTTTTAGAGTATATAAGATAATCAATAAAGATGAGCGGGGTTGCTGTGCCATATTGAGCCTCGACCTCCCTTCATATCAATTATTCCATCTGTGGTTTCCTTTCTCTGTGTCAACAAACAGAGGGCTCCAGGGAACACCAACAGCTGTGAGCTACACTGATGCCATGGCACCCTAGTCTGGGCAACAGAGTGAGACTCTGTCTCAAAAAAAAAAAAAAAAGAAAGAAAGAAAGAAAAAGAAAAGAAAGAAAATGTTATGAAAAGAGCGATTCCTCTATCCAACCCTTATTCATCATTAGCAGTGAAAGTACTCAGGTCTGCCCCCAAAGTTGGAGAATCTCCTCTGTTCCACCAACAGTTACTCCCTTTGATTTACAAGCAGCACAACTTGAAGACTTAGGAACAGTACATGCAAAGGAGAATTCTTTTTCATAGAATTCACTTGCTGTTTGTCATCATAGTAATTATGTTCTATTATTTCTACTGCATCTCTGAGTGTGTATGTGGTTCTGAAATAGAAATGGGGTATGGCAGGAGTGGACTCCTGGTTCAAAGCCAGAGGCAGCCTCTTCTCAAGAACTGGGCAGGTGAGCCAGCTCCTCCCATAGGTTGCTGCCAGTCCAGGGTTGTGTGGAGGCTTAGTGGTGGAACTGCTAATGCCTCTCTTTGCACACCATTATCTCCCCTCCTCCCATAGTCCCATGACTATGCTCTTTATTTTATAAAGTTGCCTACTGGGAAGAGAGAAAGGGTAGTGGGAAGAGAGCAGAGGTGAGAGGGAGGGAGACTAGGGAGTTCTGACCTAACAGGCACAGTGTAGGGTAGACAGCACAGCCCCTGGGTGTAGGACTCAACTACAACTTGAACTGTACCCAACAAATGCAAACAACATAACCTAATCAAATGCAAACAATGTAGCCTCATCATTTGTACCTTCGTATTAATACAAAATACATTTTTAAAAATTAAAATAAAATAAAGTTACCGGCTCGGCGCCTATGGCTCAACCGGCTAGGGCGCTAGCCACATACACCTGAGCTGGTGGGTTTGAATCCAGCCCAGACCTGCCAAACAATGACGGCTGCAACCAAAAAACAGCCGGGCGTTGTGGCGGGCGCCTGTGGTCCCTACTACTTGGGAGGTGGAGGCAGGAGAATTGCTTGAGCTCAGGAGTTGGAGGTTGCTGTGAGCTGTGATGCCACGGTTCTCTACCCAGGGCGACAGCTTGAGGCTCTGTCTCAAAAATAAAATAAAATAAAATAAAATAAAGTTGCCTTCTAAAGGGCCAGAGCTCTAGACAGATGGACAGATGGTTCACTCCAAAGTTTTCTGAAAGATTTCCACCATCAGTGAAAGCGCAGTCATGCACCGAGATGTGTTTGTATCCAGGTGCATACAAAGTGGAGTTCAGCGAGGAAGCAAGGTGAAATCCTCAATCATACTTTCCCAAGCAGACAGCATGACAGGCTCATCTGCCTGTGCTGCTGGGCATGGCAAGGACAGGCAGCTCCTCTATGTAACCAGACTTCCCTGGATGTGCACATCGTGGGGAAATGTTGGAACAATTCTCTCCTGCCCAGAATCAATGCTGATTGATTTGGTTCTGTTTGTGTGTAACAACTGCCAAAAGTATGCTTATCAATAACACTTCCCAGTTATAACATGCTTTTAAAAACAATGCATTCTCAATTATACAAACTCTCTGATCGAGATTCACACAGGAAAAAAAAAATGGGGATTACTAAAAAGAGGAAAAGGAATGTGTGAAATTGTAATTCTTGGCTTTAATTTTACATGAAAGTAAGCCACTTCCCTGGGATACATAAGCATAGAAAGTCCTCTTTATGGCCAATGTACAGAACCTCCTGAGAAGAGAAGCTGTGCTATTCTGATTCAAATTTTTCACTGGACTGAGGCTGGTGAGCTAAGATTATGGAGACCAAACAAGCCATCTGTGCCAGGGTTCAGCACCAGCTTGACTAAGCCAGTACTTAGGCTGCTTCCACAGAAAAAGATAAGGATGAATTACTGTAGGTTATTTTTATTTCTAATGATTACTCAAAGGGCAAATTTTCATTGGAGTTTGATCTAGGAAATATCTTCGTACAATACACCTGCATATTCTTATGTCTAAAATCCTTGTCTAGAAATGAACAGTTCAGTGTAGAAATTAATTACAATTTCTACACTAAGAGAAAGAGAAGGTTGTATTTAGCAAAATTGCCACCAGTAAAAAATGTTCTCTCCTAACACAGTTTTAAGAAACCTACTCACATTTATGCACATTCTTGCTGTCCAGTTTTTTCCTATGCAGAAAAATTGCCCTTCACATTTAACACCCTTCAGGGAGTTACTCTATACCCACTTAACACTTTGGTTTAGCCTCCACAAATTAAATCTCCTTGTATAAAGTGTACAAATATACTTGCATTGACATATAATAACTAATTCGATTTATGTTTGGGAGTACCTTTTGATCATCTGCAGTGGAAAAATATTCACTTGTTTATTTTTGGAATGCATACTCCCCTTGATGTTCCCCAAATCAGAAGATCCTCCCTTCATGGAGAGGAAAAGCACCCCCAATGAAGCAGTGTTTCTCAGCATTCCTCCAACACTAAATTTCCATCTTCATTTTTCTTGCCAAAGAATCTCAGGTCCCTTTGGTGGTACAACTTCATTTGAGAGGCTGCAGCCCAGGGCCTAGGAGCTCTACAGGGCCAATAAAATTGAGAGCTGAGAAAAATCCATTGGCTCCCCTCAAAATTTTTTAATTCTGAAACTGAATTAGTAAATTTGATTAAATGTCTACAAAATATCAACCAGTCGCAAGCAATTCAACTCTTAAATTATTACCTATAATGGTATTTAATGAGGAATGTAGGGTAATTTTAATGGTCCTCTTTAGAGTTAAAGACAGTATTTTCCAGAGTTGACCTTTCTTAAAGACTTCATGACCTCTGACATGTACTCCTGAGCCTTACCATTACTCTCTTAAGATAATGAATAACAATACTTAATACATGCAAAGTGCTTGGGTAGAAAAAAATTAGACATATACCCATTTAACTCATTCAATCTTTTTTTGTTTTTGTTTTTGTTTTTTAGAGACAGAGTCTCACTTTTTCACCCTCAGTAGAGTACTGTGACTTCACAGTCACAGCAACCTCCAGCTCCTGAGCTTAGGCAATTCTCTTGACTCAGCCTCCTGAGCAGGTGGGACTACATGCGCCCGCCACAACACCCAGCTATTTTTTTTTTTGCAGTTTGGTCAGGGTCAGGTTCAAACCACTACCCTCAGTATATGGGGCCAGTGCCCTACCCACTGAGCCACAGGCGCCACCCAACTCATTCAATCTTTACAACAATAAATTTAAAAATAATGAAATGAAATTTTTGGCTAAGGTGATTTTTTTTTCTGTCAAAATATAACATACAATGCATCCCAGAGCAAAAAATTTTAAAAAAAAAATCAGAATCATAACAGATAACCACAGTTTAAATGAAAACAAACCACTGATCTGAAATGGTATATAGAAGACTTTGATGATGAACAATACACAGCACAGAACTTCATAGCCAGATCCTCTGAACAGTTGTACACCTGGGACCAGAGACTTAGCTCTCCGCAACTCCGTGTCCTCAGCTGTAAAGTGGGTATGGAAGGAATACTTACCTTGCAGGGTTAGGACACTCAAGTGAGTTCATGGACGTGAAGCACTTAAAGCAGTGTGTGGTACACAGTGAGAGTTCAATAAATACTAGCAATTAACTATTAATCAATCAAACCATATCAATCTTTAATTCCCAGAAATAGAACAATTTAAGATTTTGGACAAATAATTCTCACCAAAATAACTGAAATATCCACAAAAACAGTCACTAATTTTTCACCTTGAAACTTTTAATTTGGAAACAATCTCAAACTTATAAAAAGCCCCCCCCAAAAAAAGTAGTATAAGGTTAACACTCAGGTAACTTTTACCCAAATTACTTATTAACATTTTTGTCCATAGCTTTATCATTTTCATGGCAGATCCATTACAAATGTAACCCTACTTATTCATAATTTTGGTTATTCATTTTCTATTGTGAAGTAGTAAGTTTAGCAGCTCAAATCAATATCAATTCATAAGCTCACAGTTCTGTAGTTTAGGGCACAACATGGCCAGGTTCTCTGCTTGGGGTCTTTACAAGTGAAGTGAAGGTATTAGCCAGGCTGGACTCCTTTCCGGAAGCTCTGGAAAGAATCCACTTCCAAGCTTATTCGTTACTGATAGCCAAGTCCAGTTCCTTGCAGTTACAGGACACAGGTCTTCTTTTCCTTGCTGGATGTCAAATATGGGCCACTCTCAGCTCATAGAGGACAGCGCATTTCTCAGCATGACTCCATTCGTGTTTAATAATCCCCTTCATGAAGAACCCTCCTCAGACCCTTACTCTCTCTCCCAAAGAACAGCCAATGCCTTTTAAGGACTCTCCTGATCAGGACCGTCTTATCCAGGCTAATCTCTTTCTTTTTTAAGTCGATTGATTTGGGATCTTAATTATACATCCAAAGTCCCTTCACAGTAGCACCTAATTAGTGTTTGAACACCTGGGAGGTGTCTGTGCACCGGGGCAGTGAGTGATTTGGGGGCCGTCTCAGATATGATGAAATACTTTATAAGCCTATGTACTAGTCTGCTAGGAAAGCCACAGCGAAATACCATAGTGGATGGCTTCAACAACAGAAATTTATTTTCCTACTGTTCTGGACACTGGATGCCCAAGATCAACTAACCCTTGTTAGTAGGTTTAGTGTCTCCTGAAGCCTCTTTTGTTCACTTGCAGATGGCTGCCTTCTTGCTGTGTATATGTGTGTGTGATACCACAAATTCAGTACTTGTTCTTGAGGCTGCATCAGAAAAAACAAGAGCAAGTGGTTTTGAGAAAAAGAAAAGGGAAATTATTACTTTGCTGGGAAAGTGGCAGACTGTTCAGTCTTAAAATACTGGTTTTTCCTAAACACAAGCAGAAACACAGAGCTTTTAAGGAGAGGGACCTACTGGCATTCAACTACAGTTAATGTCCCATCTCTGCTGAAGATAAAACTATAACCTCCACCTACTTGGGAGGCCTACCACTAACCTTAGCTCAGCACCTTAGTCAGTCAGCCAGGCCTGGCCTCCAGGCCCGCCTTCTATATTGCAAAGAACAAGGGAGATTTCTCTGGAGCCAGCGGCAGAGATGCAGGGCTCAGTTTCCAAAGAGTTTAAGAGACAGAAAATATTTTTGCCATTTTTTTCAGGTCATTTCCTGGTACATGTGAACATCTATAATGCGTCCCTGTTTGTCCAAATTTCCTCTTCTCATAAGAACAGTCAGATTGGATTAGGCTTCAACATATGAATTTTGGGAGATGTGATTTAGCCCATAACAGCCTCATAACAAAATAAGGAGCAGGCTCAGCGCCTATAGCTCAGCAGGCTAAGGCGCCAGCCACGTACACCTAAGGTGGTGGGTTCGAATCCCCAGCCCGGACCCGCCAAACAACAATGACGGCTGCAACCAAAAAATAGCCGGGCGTTGTGGCGGGCGCCTGTGGTCCCAGCTACTTGGGAGGTGGAGGCAGGAGACTCGCTTGAGCCCAGGAGTTGGAGGTTGCTGTGAGCTGTGATGCCACGGCACTCTGCCCAGGGGAACAGCTTGAGGCTCTGTCTCAAAAAAAAAAAAAAAAAAATAAGGACCTAATATTTATCGTGTTATTAGGAGATACCATGATAAAAAATTCCTCTGTCATGTAAATCATTATATTACATACTATTATAAGCCATTATATAAAATTCCAGCTTTACCAAAATGTTTCCTTTATTCTTGATTAGAAATTTTATATGATTTTTGTGTGGCACCTGCAGCTCAGTGGGTAGGGCGCCAGCCCCATATACCGAGGGTGGCAGGTTCAAACCTGGCCCTGGCCGAACTGCAAAAAAAAAATAGCTGCATGTTGTGGCGGGCCCCTGTGGTCCCAGCTACTCAGGAGGCTGAAGCAAGAGAATCACCTAAGCCCAGGAGCTGGAGGTTGCTGTGAGCTGTGATGCCCCGTCCTCTATGAGCTGAGAGTGGCCCATATTTGACATCCAGCAAGGAAAAGAAGACCTGTGTCCTGTAACTGCAAGGAACTGGACTTGGCTATCAGTAACGAATAAGCTTGGATGTGGATTCTTTCCAGAGCTTCCGGAAAGGAGTCCAGCCTGGCTAATACCTTCACTTCACTTGTAAAGACCCCAAGCAGAGAACCTGGCCATGTTGTGCCCTAAACTACAGAACTGTGAGCTTATGAATTGATATTGATTTGAGCTGCTCACAGCAACTCAATAAATATTGAGGGCAATAAAGTGAGACTTGTCTCTACAAAAAAAAAAAAAGAAGAAAGAAATTTTATATGATTTTTAATAAATTACTAACACTTTAGTTATAGCAGTAATACTGATGATTGCAAAGTACTTTTGAAAAGTAGAAGTGTCCCAAAGTGTCGATGCTGCACACAAGACAGCCTAGAAGCACCTAATGTGGTGGTTCTGGAAGGGGCAGAGACATGGAAATGCATTCCAAGGAAATAGAGCAGACTTCTTCCAACTACATATGAAACTCAGGTTTTGATGCACCCCCTGAATGCTCCAGCAGTCAAGTCCTCTTCATTATCTTCAGTATAGTTAACCCTTTGACACAGGTTTGAACAGTGTGAAAGGGATCCTCAGACCTTAGACACCACTTGGTGAAAGAGTCCTGTGAGAAAGGGATCCTCAAACCTTAGACACCCACTCAGCATAAGCACTGCCATTGTAGTGGGGTAGACATTTAGAGAAATTGGGACAAAAAGTCAAACAAATTGAGCCAAAGATCAAACTACAGAACAATAGCCCAGCCACAGGTCCTAGAGGTTAAACCACAAACAATGGTTAGGGCCCCATGTTTTGAGAATATTGCAGGGCAGTCCCTCCCAGAATTTGGAACTTCCACCCTTGCTGTGGACCCAGAGGTGGTCCCTTCCACAGTCCTCCAACCCCCCATTTCTGCTATACTACTGATAGGCTTGATAAAGACACCTGGAGCTGGGAGGGACTGAGCTGACTATGGTTCAGACCCCCTCTTTGTTTTTTTCTTAATAAGCCACCCTTTGTTTCCAGACCAGCTTTCTCTTCTTTCTGTGGACCAGCACCCCAGTTCTGTCCTGTGCCAAACAGGTCCACTTATATGTAAGTTTTTTCCACTAAAAGTTATACCCGGCTCGGCGCCTGTGGCTCAAGCGGCTAGGGTGCCAGCCACATACACCTAAGGTGGCGGGTTCGAATCCAGCCCTGGCCCGCCAAACAACAATGATGGCTGCAACCAAAAAAATAGCTGGGCGTTGTGGAGGGCGCCTGTGTTTCCAGCTACTTGGGAGGTTGAGGCAGGAGACTCGCTTGAGCCTAGGAGTTGGAGGTTACTGTGAGCTGGGATGCCACAGCACTCTACCCAGGGGGACAGCTTGAGGCTCTGTCTCAAAAAAATAAAAAATAAAAAATAAAAGTTATACCCAGTGTGTCTGCCTGTCCTGCCTCTCCCCTCTCCCCTTCTACCTCCTCCAATCCCAGGCAGCAAGACCAGCCCCTATTCCTCAGCTGATGCACTGTGAGGATGATGAAGATAATGACCTTGGTGATTGGCCACTTCCCTTTAATAGTCAATATATTTTCTCACAATTTTCTTAACATTCTTTTCTCTATTATAAGAATGTAGTATATAATACACATAATATACAAAATATGTGCTAACAAACTGTGTTATCACTAAAGTTTCTAGTAGGCTATTAGTCAAAAGTTAGACTCTGGGCCAGGCATAGTGGCTCATACCTGTAATCTCAGCACCCTGGGAGGCTGAGGCGGGACAATTGCTTGAGCTCAGGGGTTCAAGACCAGCCTGAGCAAAGTGAGACTCCCATCTCTACTAAGTATAGAAAAATTAGCTGGGCATGGTGGTGAGTGCCTATAGTCCAGCTACTGGAGAGGCTGAGGCAAGATGACTGCTTGAGCCCAAGAGTTTGAGGTTGCTGTGAGCAAGGCTGACACCATGGCACTAAACCCAGGGCAACAGAATGAGACCCTGTCTTGGGAGTTGGAGGGAGACTGTACAAAGAGTTAGCACCCCTAACCCTCACACTGTTCAGGGATCAGCTGCTCTTGATTTACTGTACTGTTTTTGGCATCAGTGCCGCCCTCAGAAGGGTTACAGCTGGGAAGCCCTGAGAATGAGGATCCCCCAACCACAAGAGGCAGACAGCAGAGCAAACCTGCCTGATGCATCAGTTTGGGGACTCCTCCCCGGTGACTGAGTCAGCAGGCCTGGGGAGGGCTCAGACCTGTATTTTAACAAGGCCTCAACCAGCTCAAGTTTCATTTGGTGATATTTGGAGTCCAGAAGACCTAGATCCAATTTCAATACTCAGACTTTACCAGCTGGGTAATTGTGGGCCAAAGACAGCAAATTTTTGAGTTTCTTTACTTGTAAAAGGAGAGTTAAAACCCACCCCCACAGGATTGCTGTGATAGAATTAAGGCAGAGGCAGAACCAGACACTTGATAAAAATTCAGATAGTAGTTACTGTTATTGAATAGAACCACATATTACATAAAACAATCCATAGCTTCTTGGAACAACTTCCACTTAAAGAATCCTTGAGCTATTAAAACCAGCTGTCTCCTCCTAACTCTTAATTTGGAGGCAATGGTGATCTTCATTCTGCCAACTTTGTGATGGGGGTTATCTTTGATGGAGAGAAGGTCCCCAGCTTCTCCAAAGGATCCCTGTCCCCACAAAAAGATATGAAACTCCATCCTGGGCGGCACTTGTGGCTCAGTGAGTAGGGCACCGGCCCCATATACAAAGGGTGGCGGGTTCAAACCCGGCCCCAGCCAAACTGCAACAAAAAATAGCCAGGTGTTGTGGCTGGTGCCTTTGGTCCCAGCTACTCAGGAGGCTGAGACAAGAGAATTGCCTAAGCCCAGGAATTGGAGGTTGCTGTGAGCTGTGACGCCACAGCAATCTACTGAGGGCAACAAAGTGAGACTGGTCTTTTAAAAAAAAAAACTCCATCCTAATGATGATACCCAAAGGATTTTTCCTCCTCTTCTTCCCTTAATGCTGCTTTTTTTTTTTTTTTAACTCAGGAAGTTAGAAAAATTAAGCAGTACAAACAGTACATAAAGAAAATTTAAAATTCCTTCCCATCCATCACCTGGGTCCTCCTTTTCAGGCACAATCTTTGCTGAAAGTTTAGGTACCCTCCAAGAACAGAGTTTATCAGCTTCCCAGGTATGGATATTTGGGACTGGGTAAGTTTTTGTGGTTGCTGTCCTGTGCATTGTAGGATGTTCAGGAGCACCCCTGACCTCTAGCTGTTATTAACACATGCCTAGTAATACACCTTCACACACACCCAGTGAGATTCCCAAATGTTTGCAGACACTGGAAAACAAAGTCTGGGAAACAAAGTTGTCCAGTTAGAGCTATAGCTTTCAGATACAGCTGTACCAACACAGGAGTATAACATCTGCGTGTTTACTTGACAATTGGTGGGACAAAGAGTTACTTTCCAACTCATTCCGGGGGTTAGTACTGGGGCCAGAGGCTGGCTGGGGCCTTGACAGGAGGGCACAGCCACTTATCAGGTCATGGATGAGTTAGTCCATTAACTGCTCCTTGCCCCCAGTTCCCTCGCAGGAGCTGTTGGCCATGTCCTGCCACTGGACCTGAGTGGCCAGCACTCTCCAAGAGACCTTGTGCCAGCTCAGTATGCTGAGGCCTGCTCGCCCACCTGGAGCCATCGTGGGCCTTGAACCTCACCTGATCTGCACCAGCCCCTCCTGCCTGCCAGACAGAACCCTCCAGGACTCGGGCCTCCAATGTCCAGCTCCTGGGGTTCCAACTCCTCTAAGGTTTCTCTTCTGATCCAACAGCGCTTTCTCTGGTGTCACCTGCTGCCTATGATCCATTCTGAGGACAATTTTCTTCATCCATTTAGTTTTATGGACACGAGCAGTCAAACTCTTTGGTCTCAGAGAACACAGCATGGTAGGAAGGACGTTTTATGTGTTTGTCTCCGTGCACATTTCCAAGCATCTTACACTTACAGAAGCATTCTGCACAATTAAGATCTTATGAAAGGGGAGATGTTGAACATTAATGATTTCGAGAACAGAAAAATCTCTGAATATTCAGCTTTGCTACTCTTTTTAGGCGCCTCCATCTTGACTGCGCAGCAACGCACTCCTCGGCTTGCGGCTTGAGACCAAATTCTCTGTGATCAGAGAAAAACCATCCGAGATTTGCAGGCTTAAAGGAATGGTCACATGAACCTACAGCACCTGACTAGGTGGGCTGGAGAAGAAAGAAAAATCCCCTTAATGCAAAAGCATAAAACTTTCTCATTGTCCAGAGCGCTCACTTTTCACACTACTTGCACCAAGACCTTATCCAGGGAGCAAAGGCCATATCTGCCAGACATGGGCCAGCAGGCCCCATGCGGGCAGGCTATGGTTGCCCAGCCAGCACCATCCCTTACCCCGCCCTCGGCTCACCCCGCCTGCGCCAGCCACAGCCACGTGGACCCACCATGCAGCTCATAAATGCCGCCAGGGCCCTGGGCCGCCCCCACCAGCACCCTCACCCAAAGACCGTGGCCCATGGACGAGGAGACATACATGGACCTGGACCTCTACCTGGACCCATGGGCTGCCCAGGTGAGCCTCTCTGCTCCCGCCACTATCCCAGAGTCAAGGCCTGCGTCCCTGCCCTACTGCTGAGGGCTACGGGCTTTGTCATCGGTACCTCTTCTTAAACTCGTTGCAACTTGGACATCTATGTCTTTCTGTCGAATGTCAGACGCTTCTGGCAGTGAGATAATTTGCCCACAGTTGCAGACCAGAACTCTGCATCTGGTCTGGCGTGAACTGAGAAGCCTGTGCTGTGTCACTAGGTCAGAGGTACTGGCCGGATTTTGAAGGGACTTGCACCAGACCTCACCGGTGTGTTTGCTGTGGCCACTCCCAGTCCCAGCTGGCCTCTACCATGCTGGCAGGCAGACAGTGCCCCACTGTTGTCTGTAGCAGTAATGCCAACAGTAGGCCTGGAGAAAGAAAGTCTCTCTGGTGCTGTTGGCAGTCACTAGGTTTGCCAAAATGTGAACTGCCAACACCTGTGGCTTTCAGTTAATAAGTTTTTTTTTGGTTTGTTTGTTTTTACTTTAAGGTCAGGTGTGATGGCTCATACCTGTGATCCTAGCACTCTGGTAGGGCAAGGCAGGAGGATCCATTGAGGTCAGGAGTTGAGATCTGTCGCTACTAAAAATAGAAAATTAGCTGTGCTTTTCAGCAGACACCTATAATCCCAACTACTTGGGAGGCTGAGGCAGAAGGATCACTTGAACCCAGGAGTTTGAGGTTGCCGTGACCTAGGCTGAGGCCATTACCCTCTACCCAGGGCAACAGAGTGAGACTCTGTCTTTTAAAAAACAATAGAGAAAAAAAAAAAACCACCAGTCAAATATTATGCCAAAGAATCTTCAAAAAACAGGAGAGCAATTTTTTTTTTTTTTTTTGTGGAGGATTCTTTAAAAATTCAATGATCACTGCTGAAGTAGAAAGAGTGGTGTTCAGCAACATTTAATTAACATACCAGAGGAGAGGCTTACTCCAGGAAAGGTTCTGGGGAGGGTGAGTTCTGCAGAAAGTGTTTACCACAAAATGTTTTCAGATGTGAAGCCAAGGATATAGTGAACAGCACATGTGCACCCTCTGGGTGTGTCCTACAGTACATTCAGCAGGGGGGCTGTCGGGTTTCATTGTGGTTAAAACATCTACCTTCAAAATCTCTTCTCCCGTGCTTCAAATTCCTTGTGGAAGTTTGGCCAACAGCTGTGTCCCCTGCCATAATGCCATGATAGGAGAAGAAAAGGGACACAGATTTTTACAGACCTTAGTGCTTGGCAGTGTGAATTGGCTGATGATGAAATCCTTTCTATCTGGGACAGAAGAAACCAAAGTAGTCAGAGGCATCAGGACCCAGTGTTCTCACCTCCCTTTTTTAGGGCCACAGTGTGGGGGCAGAGAGATTTGGGGGCTCATTAAGTCCTTAAAATGAGGCAGAGTCCAGAAATCTTTCTTCAAGAGAACAGCTTCATTTTTCTAAGTGTTTTCTATAAACAGTCACCTCTGCCATCTGCTGGGCTGATAATAACAGAATAATTCATTGGGCTGTAGCCAGACAGTGTATGTCAGCTGGGATGGCTTTGTCAGGAGGGGCTGCAGCTCCACGGATTTGTGACTGCTCCTGTGAGAGTAAGATCTATTGAGAGCTGCTGCAAGCACTGCTCAACCTGTGGAATCTAGGCCTGCAATTTGGGCGACACAGGTGTAATGTGTGTGTACTAAGGTGTTCAGCACCCCACCTCCCTGATAAAGCCCATGAATTTTACAGCAGCTGCTTCCCTCAGGTGCACACCTCATCCCCTCATTGACTGAGTAATGGAAGTTGAGCAGCCTTTTCTGGACTGGAAATACAATTGATTTTATTCTTTTATTATTTATTTATTTATTTTTTTTTTTTTGAGACAGAGTCTCACTACATTGCCCTTGGTAGAGTGCTGTATTCTTGGGCTTAAGCGATTCTCTTACCTCAGCCTCCCAAGTAGCTGAGACTACAGGCGCCCAGCACAATGCCTGGCTATTTTTGTTGGTGTTGTTGCAGTTGTCATTGTTGTTTAACTGGCCCAGGTCAGGTTTGAACCTGCCACCTTCAGTGCATGTGGCCAGCACCATAACCACTGTGCTACAGATGCTGAGCTGCAATTGATTTTAAATTACTCTTACCAGTTAAATTTCAGTGACTTTTTTTCCTATTGTCAATTTACATAACTAGAATGTTTTATCACTCCTTTGACTGAAAGGAATAACACTTTACTAAATTGATAAGCATTCAAGATTTTAAACTTTCATGACATTCTCTTTAAAATGTAAATTTAGCCACCGGCAGGTTAGGCTCTGGCCTGTAATCCTAGCACTCCAGGAAACCCAGGCTCAGGAATTGTGAGACCAGCCTAAGCTAGAGTGAAACCCCCATCTCTACTAAAAATAGAAAAATTAGCCAAGTGTGAGCTACCTGTAGTCCCAGCTACTTGGGAGGCTGAGGCAGGAGGGTGATGTGAACCCAGAAGTTTGAGGTAGCGGTGAACTAGGCTGATACCACGGCACTCTACCCAGGGTGACGGAGTAATACTCTGCCTCAAACAAAAAATAAAAGTAAATATTTATTACTTTAAATTCGTAAAGTAAATTTAAAAATTAAGTCAACTAAATGTTATAAAAAACTTATCCAGTACAGTAAATCTGTCTTCTTTAAAGACATAACACTTAGAACATAGCTGATTAGTTGCCACTATTAAAAATATAGATTAGAAGAGTGGCAACTTACTAGGGATCTAAAAGTTGGAAAGACATTTTATGAAAAATACTCCTTTTGCATTTTAAGATATACCTTCCTATTTCTATTAAGTGTGCCATAACTGTAATGGAATCTTAATGAGGCAGGGCGTGAATATGGGCACTCTCAAACTGCTTGGTAAGCAGAGTGCCTTGCCTGCCTGTCCTAAGTGGTGTCCCTTTGTTGTAACGTGCTGTTCTGTTTGTGTGTTGTCTGTTCTGGGAACTGCCTAGGATCACCCTGCCCTACCCTGGTCTTCCGTCTTCAGCCCAGTTGGACCTTATGGTGCTTACATACCTAATCCATCCAATCCAGGGACTGCATTTAATTCATATCCTGTAGAAGCCAAAGAAAAATCTGGCAGCTTGTCACCTGTGGATCTTAGCTTCCTAACAGATGAACTTACCCAAGAAAATAAAGACCAGAATGTCATTAGAAGCAAGCATGAACCTGAAGAAAATCCCAAAACTCAAAGTCAGCAAAGTCAATTGTCACCCAGTGGACAGGGTGTTGGGCCCAGCTTAAACTGCAGTGGTTCATCAAATTCCCAATCACATCTACACCCTGATGATGCTAATGCAGTCCAGTGCTCTCCTGAGAAACCAATCTCCAACTCCTTGCCTCTGGCATCCATAACTCCCATGACACCAATGACCCCTGTTTCGGAATGTTGTGGAATTGTGCCTGAACTACAGTGAGTTTTTATTTTTTTTAATTGAGCAATGCTTCTGGGTACACATTTTCCTGAATGAAACAACTACTTTCTGGATAATAGTGTAGAGACGAGAATTTCAGATTTTGTTCTTTGTTTTCTTAGTTCTTTATGGACTGTGGCTTTAGACAGCTTGGTTATCTGTAAAATGAAGCACTAATTCTTAATCCCCTAAGGGAGGTTAAGAATTAACAGATACATTCTTGAAGAATTGTATTATTTATACTAAAACACTGAAGTTGGCAAAAATTATGTTTTGGGTTGGATGAATACAAAAGATATCAAGATGGAAATTGAATTTGATTTGCAAATTGGGATTTTACATTTTACTAGGGACCATGTTACAATGTATTTCACATTTGGAATAATTTTCTACCTAGGAAATTGCTAAGGTATACCTATAAAATCAGAAAGTTAATAACATGCATTGCATGTTTATTCTTTATGTCTGATATAATTTTCTAAATTATTTTTTCAGAAATATAGTTTGTACTATAAACCTGGCCTGTAAATTGGATCTAAGGGAAATAGCTCTGCGTGCAAAAAATACAGAATATAACCCACAGGTAAGATTTCTCAGTACTCCACTCAACAATTAACTTCTTTTTATATTTACTTTCCTTCATATGATCATTTTTATATATTTTTATATATTCCTTTTTGTTTTTTCCAAAAGATTGTTAGTAAACTATCTCACTGCTCTGAAGGTGGCACCTGTGGTTCAGTGAGTGGGGAACCAGCCCCATATACCAAGGGTGGCAGGTTCAAACCTGCCCTGGCCAAATTGCAACAAAAAAAATAGCCGTGTGTTGTGGTGGGTGCCTATAGTTCCAGCTACTAGGGAGGCTGAGGCAAGAGAATCAGCTAAGCCCAGGAGTTGGAGGTTGCTGTGAGCTGTGGTGCTACAGCACTCTACCAAGGGTGATAATGTGAGACTCTGTCTCTACAAAAATAAAATAAAATAAAATGTCTAGCTGGGGGCGGCACCTGTGGTTCAGTGGGTAGGACACTGGCCCCATATACTAAGGGTGGTGGGTTTAAACCCGGCCCCAGCCAAACTACAACAAAAAAATAGCTGGGCGTTGTGGCAGGTGCCTGTAGTCCCAGCTATTCTGGAGGCTGAGGAAGAGAATCACCTAAGCCCAGGAGTTGGAGGTTGCTGTGAGCTGTGATGCCATGGTACTCCACCAGGAGAATGATGTGAGACTCTGTCTCTGGAGAAAAAAAAAAATGTCTAGCTGGATGTAGCGGGCACCTGCAATCCCAGCTACTCAGGAGGCTGAGACAGGAGGATAACTTAAGCCCTGGAGTTTGAGGTTGCTGTGACCTATGACACCACAGCACTGTATCCAGGGTGACAGAGTGAGATTCTATGTCTCAAAAAAAGAAAGACAAAGCTAATTCCTCCTCTACACTGAATAAAGTGGTAACTGAGTTATTTCTAAAAGTTAAGTCTTTCCCTTGTCATTCAAGAGGATTTCAGTATGACTATTTCCAGCCTGAATATTGGTACACTAGCTTTCTTGAAATACCATCATATTTCTGGAAATATTTCCTAAATGTTTTCCCATCTAGCTGACACTTATATATTTGTCCATTTATAATTTCTCTGAAGAAACCTAATTGTAAACAATTTAAAAGTAGCTTAAGCTTTTACTTACTACTGGAAGATTCAGTAATTTTTTTCTCCCCTTGAAGTTAAAAAACGCTATATTGAGATGAGGGTGGTCCTAGCACTCTGGGAGGCTGAAGAGAGTGGATCGTTTGAACACAGGAGTTTGAGACCAGCTTGAATAAGACTGAGACCTCTGTCTCTACTAAAAATAGAAAATAGGGCGGTGCCTATGGCTCAAAGTAGTACGGCACTGGCCCCATATACCAGAGGCAGCGGGTTCAAACCCGGCCCTGGCCAAAACTATAAATAAATAAATAGAAAATATTAGCCAGATGTTGTGGTGGGCATCTGTAGTCACAGCTACGCAGGAGGCTGAGGCAAGAGGATTGCTTCAGCACAAGAGTTTGAGTTGCTGTGAGCTATGATGATGCCACAGCATTCTGGGCAGAATGACAGAGTGAGATTCTATCTTTTAAAAAACCCAGCAAAACCTATTCTTTGTGTCCTGCCAAGGGTAGGCATCCCATTGGTGATGGCCTCTTTACTTAGAATTGGATTTGTTGATCCAATCAACATCAACAACTGAAATATTATAGGTATGCAAATATTAGCATATTTTTACCTGTTTTTAATAAGTATATTTCAGAATCATAATTATTTTTGTTAGCTAAATGTGGGGAGAATAGACCCAGACATTATTTGTTTTCCCCTCCGATCTCAGTTCCTTCAAGATTTTCTTCATATCCTTCTCAGCTTTTCAAACTCCTAGCAGAAGCTAATTCTTTTTTTTTGGCTTCTGTGTTTAGAGGTTTTCTGCTGTTATAATGAGGATCCGTGAGCCCAGGACCACAGCCCTCATATTCAGTTCTGGGAAGATAGTCTGCACTGGAGCCAAGAGGTATGGGGGAGCATCTTTCATCCTTACCTGACAACTTAGTATGTGAAACAAGGAGACATAGCACTCATATCTAAAGCATGTAGCAGTAGCAAGGTATTTTTTTCTTTGCTGGAGTTAATTTCATGAAACACCAATTTGGGGTTAAAAAACACTGTCTTGTGATACTGACTTATAGCTCACATTTCACAGCCTCCCCCCTGCTGCCGGCAGTTTGAGAGCACCTAACCAGGATGTTGCGACTTCTTTTTAAGGTGCTTAAAAGAAGAAACCACTACAGTAATGATAAAGCACATTATAAGCCTAGGGAAGTAGTTACTATGGATTTTCTTTTTTTTTTTTTTTTTTTTTTTGAGACGG
>NW_003852476.1:120687-126609 GCF_000181295.1 Otolemur garnettii | reverse complement strand
AGCTGGGACTACACCCACCGGCCATAATGCTAGGCTAATTTTTCCATTTTTAGTAGAGATAGGGTCTTACTTTTGCTCAGGCTTGTCTCAATCTCCTGAGCTCAGTTGATCTACCATCTCCAGCCTCCCAAAGTGCAAACTGGACATTTCTTGGCCATGAAATCAGGAGGCCTCCATTGAAAGGCTCTTTGTCTCTGGATCTTATGCAGGGGAAGCCCTTTCCTTCACCATAGAGCTTTCAAGGGAAAGCTCTTCTCCCCTAGCAGCGTTAAAAGATGCATAGCAAATTGTCCTCCTAGAAGTGGACTAACTGTTCACGTTCTCCTATGAACATTGGGTGTCAACATTATTTTATATTTGCTACTTTTATTGGCAAAAGTTTTTAATTTACATTTGATTTACTAGTGGATTAAATAACTTCACAGTAAGCTGCTTGTGGTGTCTTTGCCCAATATTCTATGGATGGAGATATTTATCTTCGATTTTTGTTTTTAATTTTTTAATTTTTTTTTTTTTTTATAGAGACAGAGTCTCACTTATCTCCTCAGTTGAGTGCCATGGCATCACACAGCTCACAGCAACCTCCAACTCCTGGGCCCAGGTGATTCTCTGGCCTCAGCCTCCCAAGTAAACTGGGACCACAGGCACCCACCACAACGCCCGGCCATCTGTTGCAGTTTGGCCAGGGTCGGGCCCAAACCTGCCACCTTCAGTATATGGGGTCAGCACCCTACCCACTGAGCCACAGGCGCTGCCCTTATTTTTAATTTTTTATTTTGCATTATTATGAATGCACAATAGATGTGTACATTTATGGAATCCGTGTGATTTTTTTTTTTTTTTGAGATATAGTCTCACTATGTTGCCCTCAGTAGAGTACCATGGCATCACAACTCACGGCAACCTCAAACTCTTGGGTTTAAGCTATTCTCTTGCCTCAGCCTTCCAAGTAGTTGGGACTATAGGTGCCTGCCACAATACCCGGCTACTTTTTTGTTGTTGTTGTTATTGTCATAGTTGTTTAGCAGGCCCAGGTTGGGTTTGAATGTGTCAGCCCCAGTGCATGTGGCTGGCGCCCTAACCACTGAACTATGGACGCTCAGCCCATGTGATGTTTTGATACAGGCATACAATGTGTCATAATCAAGGTTATTGGGGTATCTATCACCTGAAGCATTTATCAATTGTTTTTGTATTTAAATATTTTCACCATTTTACACTGTAAATATTTTTCCCTGATTACTATTTATGGTATCTTATGATGTGTGTTTTAAACATAATTTAAATTTTTTGGGGTGGAGTCATTCATTTGATTTTTTACTTCATAGTTTGTTTGATTTCACACGTAGAAAGGCGTTCCCCATGCACACTAATATTAATACATAAATACTGACTTCCACATATTTTTCCCCATCTTTTCTAGGTTTTGCTTTATTTTGGGGAAAAGGATAGTTGGTATTTTGAATCATCTAGAACTTTATTTAGATGATGGAAATGTTCTATATTTGTCTGTGTAGTAGCTACTAGTCACATGTGGCAGTTGAGTGCTTGAAAGACAGCTAATATGACTCAGGGACTAAATTTTTAATTTAGATTAATTGGGCAGAGCAGGTCTAGAATCTTATTTAAGTTTAAGATCATTTGCTTTAAATGGTCTGTGCTGAGATACATTTATTGACAAATCCATTCTCACTCCATTTTCTCCCACCTCCAGTTTTTACATATTAAGTTCTTTACATGCGTCTGATCTCGGGCTTTCTCTTATCTTTGGATCTGCAGTCCTAGAAATCTCTATTTTTTTTTTTTAAAGATAAGCTTTATTTATTTATTTTTGCCTTTTTTTTTTTTTTTTTTGGCCGGGGCTGGGTTTGAACCCGCCACCTCCGGCGTATGGGACCAGCACCCTACCCTTTTGAGCCACAGGAGCCACCCAGAAATCTCTATTTTTAAATGAACATTGGACAACTGTGCAGGTGTCTACAAGCATGCTCATTTCAGCATTGTTTAAAACAGGAAAACTACATATCTAAATATTAGGCATTTAATACCAATAATAGATTTTAAGTTAAAGTGAAATTGTATGAGCCACATAAATACATATTGCACTGGAAAAGTGGCCATTTGTGTTAAGTTGGAGTGGGATGGGAGCAGGAAGCTAAATTGTAGGTTTATTATCCAACTTTCTTGTAAAGTATGCTCATGTTATGCAAACATCTGTGAGAATCTTTCCCTATCTGAATTCATTTTGTTCCTAAAATTAGACAGCGAAAGCTTGGTTAGTGAGTTCAGATAATTGATGGTTGGTATCCAAAGAGAGGCACCAATATTATCTCAAACATTTATCCAAGCCTACTTTTCAGTTAATAACAAGAGTAAGAAATACTGTGTTTGCATAGGACAAGTGCAGAAGGTCAAATTTAAGTGATTAGAACCACTGAATGTGAGATTTCAAGAGTTTTTGTTTTCCTAGCAAGTCCCCAGGTGACACTGGTGATGTGATGACACACTTTGAAAAACAGACAAATAACTTTATCAAGTAGCACTTATTTTGTTTAAAGTAAAATATAGACCATATTTTTGTTTAAAGTAAAATATGGACCATCTGCATGCCACCCCCACACAGAGGCCACGGCTAATTTTCTCTGTATAGTTCCAATTTTAGTACATGTGCTGCTGAAGTGAGCACTCAAATAGCACTTAAAGAAATTGCCTTATATGTGAAAGGTGACAAATTAAGTCACATTTGTTTACAGTTCAGTTCAACAACTGCACATTGTATCAGGCCTTGCACAGGTGCTGTGGGAGGTAATACCTCCTAACAAAGCTACTTTCATAGCACACATTGAAAGATGAACATGGTACAAACAGTTAACACAGTCAGAAAAGTGACCACAACACAAGTGTATCGAGGACATAGTGATTAACGCACCTGTGAACTTTTGTCCCTCTCCAGTGAAGAGCAATCTCGACTTGCAGCAAGAAAGTTTGCTCGCGTGGTGCAGAAGCTTGGATTCCCTGCCAGATTCCTTGATTTCAAAATCCACAACATGGTTGGAAGCTGTGATGTGGGATTTCCCATCAGGCTAGAGGGTTTGGTACTAGCCCATCAGCAGTTCTGTAGGTATGACAGCTTTATAGCTTAACTTTGAGTTTGCCAAGATGTCAAGTTACATTGTGGGCTGCTTATATGATGCATCTTCCAGAGAAAGTGTGATTTTTTTTTTTTTTCTTCTGAAGGAGGTGGGCACAGTGGGTGAAAGGGTTAAGATGTCATGCCTGAGGCCTCTCAGGTCATCACACATGCCTGGTCTTTCCAAGTAGTGATTCTTGAATTATTTATAATCACCTGGACAGCTTATTAACATATTCCTGGCTGGGCTTTGTCAGAGATTTTGCTTGAATTTGCAGGCTTCAAAAGCTCACAGGTGATGCCACTGTTGCTGGTCAGAGGCCTCAAGTTGAGATCTGCTGATCTATAGATTTATAAAACTGGCATGCTTGGCTTGTGATGCACTGGGCAAGAAGAGAAGGGGTATGTGAGGCAGGTGGGCCTGCAGGAAGGGGCTGACAGCTGGTGAGGGGAGAAAGGGCTGGAAGAAGATGAAAAAGAAGTGGCTGTAGCAAACTCTGTGAAAGCAATCCTATCTAGTCTTTGGTTTTGAGTGGGGTGAGGTTGCTTGTGTAACTGTGGCCCCCAGCCCAGGGCTGTCCTTATGTATTTCTCAGAGACCATCTCCAGCCTGCCTAACTTCCCCAGAAGTCCCCTCTCTCTCAGAAGCCAGTGCTCCTCCCCAGCCCCTGCTGCTTTGTCATTTCTGCCATCCAGCTCAGGCCCTCAGAACAGTGAGGGAGGGTGATTAACACCAACTCCCGCTACTTGGTAGGGTGTCCACTTGAGGCACTTGGCCTGGTTTGGAACCATAGATGTTCTTAAATTTTCTTGAACAAGCTTGAATTTAAGTCCTTTCATCCCAGCATCTTCCCCTCTTTCCCGTTTAGCATTGTCCTCAGGCAGCTAAGCTTCCCTAACTAACCCTCCTCAGCTTTCAATCTAAACAAGTTAAAAATTGCTTTGTTTTTTCTAAACATTTAAAACATTTTGGTTCATTCTGAGATTTTTCCCTTTTTTCTTCAGTTTGTTTGACATCTGCTTATTAAGTGCCTTTTTCATTTTTGAAAACTGTGAGCTCGCTGTCAAGTCCCCCTCCGAAGTGTCTGTCTGTCTTCAAGCTTGGATAATTTGTAGGTTCATGTAAAACCTTCATTTTTAAAAGTCTCTCCGCATCTGAGCCATCTCATCTTCCAGACTCAAGCCCTGGGCCTCCAGCCTATATTCCTCTGAATCAACCTATTCTGAACATATACAGTAGCTCTGCCTCAACTCTAAGGTGCATGTCGACATAAGACTTAGCATTCTCCTGTCTGGCCATTTAGGGCTCTAAAATGAAGTACGCAGTTCCTCCCAGGTTTCCCTTCATTTCTTTTTAACCAACAATGTCTTCCTAGAACAGCAGTTTTAAGTGTAGAGGAGTGCCCCTTGTCACTACCGCTACCTTCCAAAAGATAGCATTGCCAGTCAAGCACTATGAGAATTCATCAGATGAGGGGCCTTTAGCCACTTAGAGTGGGCCTATCCCTGTCCTCTCTTCTTCCTGAGACAGTTGTCCTTTTTTGTTTGGCCAGGAAGCTTGTTTTGCATTCCTGTGCCTGGCTGTTTGTAGTCTCATTGTTTCCTCACATGCTCTCCATCCAGCACTTATGGGTTACAACTCCAATGTGTGCGTTCTCAGCATGGGGGACATTGAAAACACCTCTTTCTCAGCAGGTCTGACTTGTTAAACGTGAGGCCTCTAATAGCCTGTATCTCTGTGGGGAACCATAGCACACTTCAGTTACAATTATGAGGTCAAGTTTGCTTTGTCCTTCAATTCCCCAGGTTCTGTAAATTTGCATGCCAACATCTAATGACACAAGTATGTCCTTTTGTACACCAGTAAGGGCACCTTTCCCATCAATCTTTCTATGCCATAATCATCTTCACAGTCTTCTGTATATGTTTTTCCTTCTTCTCTCCAATTTTTAATTCAAAGATATGATAATGAATACTTGTTAAATGAATAAAATCTAGGTGCCTATCATGTTACAGATGTGAGGGTGATGATGGCAAGCTATATAGCCTAATCCTTTGCCCACATAAAGCTGATTCACTGTCTAAAATGAAAAACCAGACAGGTCCAATGATAATGAAACATGGTATCTGTGAAGTTATAGCCTCTCAGGAGACTATAGGACCATAAAGTGGGGCACTTAATGTGGGGGGGGGGAGTGGGGGTTGGGGGGGTGGAGGCCAAGCAAGTCTCTCCCTGGGGGAAGTGACATTTAAGGTGCAACTTCAAGAATGAGTTAAATTTGGATTGGCAGGTGTTTGATACTCTAATCTCTGTGAAACATTCTCCATCCCTAAGGAAAACCACTCTTTTTCTCTGCCTCTCTTCTTTGGAATGAAAGAATAAATAAAATGAAGTAAATCTTTAATCAGGAGTTTGCTATGCTGGTAACCTCAAAACTGTGATTCTGAAATCCAAAAGCAGTTCATTTGGATTCACATAGGAAAATAATTTGTTTTTCTCCATTGGAGTCCTGAGATGCCGCTAGAAGATCAAATAAAGTCTTCCTTCTGGGATTCCAACCTTCATTTTCTTGGCCTGGACCCCTTAGTGGGGTTTTCTGAGCTCCAATTAATAGCATGGTCTCCCCAGTGTTAGAAAGTGGTTAATCATGGTCTCCCCAGTGTTAGAAAATGGTTAACCATGGTCTCCCCAGTGTTAGAAAATGGTTAACCGGCTCAGCGCCTGTGGCTCAAGCGGCTAAGGCCAGCCACATACACCTAAGGTGGCGGGTTCGAATCCCCAGCCCGGGCCC
>NW_003852476.1:114289-120547 GCF_000181295.1 Otolemur garnettii | reverse complement strand
GCACTCTACCCAGGGGGGATAGCTTGAGGCTCCGTCTCAGAAAAAAAAAAAAAAGAAAGAAAATGGTTAACCATGGTCTCCCCAGTGTTAGAAAGTGATTAGTGTGGCAATGCCTGTGGCTCAGTGATTAGGGTGCCAGCCCCATATACCCAGGGTGGTGGGTTCAAACCCTGCTCTGGCCAAACTGCAACAAAAAAATAGCTGGGCATTGTGGGAGAACATTTATTCAGTAAGATTTTTTTTTTTTTTTGAGACAGAGTTTCACTCTGTTGCCCTCAGTAGAGTAGTGTGCCATCATAGCTCACAGCAACCTCAAACTCCTGGGCTCAAGCAATTCTCTTGCCTCAGCCTCCCAAATAGCTGGGATTACAGGTGCCCAGCATAATACCCAGCTATTTTTAGAGACAGGGTCTCGCTCTTGCTCAGGCTGGTCTTGAATCTATGAGCTCAGGCAATCCATCTGCCTCGGCCTCCCAGAGTGCTGAGAATACAGGTGTGAGTCACTGAGCCCAGCCTTATCCAGTAAGATCTTAATACATTAAATCTGATGACCTAAGTTACCATAATTTCTAATAACCTAAAGATGGCTTCTACTTGAAAAATATATTGTCCAAAATTAATCTTGTATTTGACTGCAATAAGAAATTACCTTGGACATTCACTCAAATTACCTCATACACTTTACTATGTACTTTAATACCTGGTTCTTGCATGTTATGAGAAAGTAGTTGAATGTTGCTATTTTAACTTTTATTTCTTAATAGTTATGAGCCTGAACTGTTTCCTGGCCTTATTTATAGAATGGTAAAACCGCGAGTTGTCGTGCTCATCTTTGTATCTGGAAAAGTCGTACTGGCAGGTAAATTCCAAGATTATTTTCTCACTTTCCTAAAATTCAGCAGCTGAGCAGGTAGTTCTCCTTTTAAATAATTTCATCCACCATTATAAAGTAATTCTTGCTATTATAGAATACATCAAAAAATGAAAAGTAGAAAATAATATAACATCAAACCCATGGGTCCTAATACCTAAAATAACAAAAATATGAAAAAGTCATTGCTTTGCTATGTATTTCATCTTTACATTCTGCTTTTTAAAATTAACCATTGGAATATCTTTGCAGCTTAACTCACTGTTACAAACTCTTCCTGAAGGCTTTTAATGGGTGCACAATTCTAACACAGGGTCCAGCAAACTTTTCAACAAAGGGTCAAATACTGAATATTTTAGGCTTAGTTTCTGCTGCAGCTGCTGAACACTGCCATTGTAGTGAGCACAGCTGTGGATGTTACATAAAGGAAGGGGCTCTAAGAAGTAATTTCATACCGTTCACATAACTTATACATGTTGTACAATTTTTTTTCCCAACCACTTAAAAATATAAAAAACATTCTTAGTTCACAGGCTAACAAGAGCAAATAGCGGTCTGGCTTTGGCCACAGGCCTGTGTCTCCGGACCCCATTCTAACATGTTTTTGGATCATATTTATTCTCCCATTGTCAAAAATATAAACGTGACTTTTTTGTTCGCTGCTTACATAATGGCCAGACATCTGGCTATTTTAAAGTGTGGAAAATTACTAGTGTGGACACCCAAAAATGAGGCTTTAAGGATATACCATTTTGTTCTTAGTGAAAATTGCTGAATTCTTTTACAGGGATATACATATAATACAATTCTCCTATATCATATGTTCCTACCAGTGTATCTAAATATCTTTTACCAAACCCTCAGTGGCATTAAAATAAAATGGTATGAAAGAAGACTCCAACTGTATAGGTGAAAATTACCTCACGCCTTAACTCATAATCAGAAATAGAAATCAATCACTTCTCAACATCTCCGATAAATAGCATCTTATCTCTTGTAAATAGTGTGTATGTAACTTATCCTTTTGTCTACTTATTTTTTATTTGTTATTTTCCTAGGGATTTCCGTGTGAGTTCACCAGAAAACTTAAATTATTCTTTGCTATATTTGTGACTTTCCAATTGACTTATTTTTACCAATTTTTTACATAAGGAAAGTTTAAAAAAAATTGAAGGAATGGTTGAAACTCTTTTCTATGCCATCCTACTACAATCTGCTATTTTTATCTAGTTTTGTCTGAATTTTTACACATTTTACTCTCTACCAAAGTGAATGCCAAGTTAGTATGGCATGAGCCAAATGGATCTCCACGCCTCACTCCCAGATAGCTGACTTAGGAGTACTAGGCCAGTTCAGGCTCCTTTTTTTGAGACAGAGTCTCAAGCTGTCACCCTGGGTAGAGTGCCGTGGCGTCATAGTTCACAACAACCTCCATCTTGGGCTCAAACTATTCTCTTGCCTCAGTTTTCTATTTTTAGTAGATATGAGGTCTTGCTCTTGCCCAGGCTTTTGTCAAACCTATGAGCTCAGGCAATCTACCAGCCTCAGCCTCCCAGAGTGAGAGGATTACAGGGTGAGCCACCGCACCCGACCAGTTGAGGCTCTTTTGAAGTTTTGATGCCAGTGTTTCAGTAACTTATGTTTGATTGAGGTGAACAAATCTCCACATTTTAACACTTAGCTACAAATGCCAGACATGTTTACTTGCTGACTCTTGGTGAAGGGACACTGCCTGCATCAGCTTCCCTCCCACAGCTGCTGCTGTAGGCTTCAGGTAATGTCAATTTCTTGGGCCTCATTTTGACCATCTGTGGAATGAGGGAATTGAATTAATTTCCCCAAAGCCCTTTTGTGTCTAAAAAAGATTTTATATGATATAAAATAATGATCGCTTGCAGTGCCCACTGCCTCTTGGGCGATAGGTGTTTTCTGCTCCCCAGGGGCCTCCAGATGACACACTTCTAATGCTGAATGCAACACTCTCATGTGTGATTTTTTTTTTTTTTTTATAAGAGGGGGCTGGTGGCTGGTGTGTGTTTGCTGTACCTATTATGCTTCACTGTCTGCTAACAGGGACGTTGTTCCAGACAAATGTTTCCAGAATCCCAAAGTCCATAAATCTAGAGGCAGAGTCCTTTTATATGGCCTTATACTTCACCAACACATGTTTTGGTTTCTACAAAACTAATCTTCTAAGAAGCTAAAACTTTAGTGCTATAACTACAGTCTTCAGAGACTGAAGGGAATTTTCCTGTCCAAAGGGCAGAGTCTCTCTCATCTGCATCAGGAGTGCATCTTCCTCCCTACTCCATAGCTTCTCAGGTGGAGACCCACAGATAGTGAACTCCTGGGCTATGAAGAAATAAATTTTCACCCTTACTTCTTAATAAAATTAAGCTTCCAAGGACTACATCTTTGATTCTTTAACTTCTTAAATTTGAGGTAAAGTCACGTAACATAAACTTTTAAAGTGACTGGAGCATTGAGAACATTAACAGTGTTGTGAAGTCACTGCCTCCTCTATCTAGTTCTAAAATATCTCCGTTGCTCCAAAATAAAACCCTGTATTATTAAACAGTTTGCCCCCTTTCCCTTCACCCCACAGCCGGTAGAAACCACCAGTATGCCTTCTCTTTATTGATTTATGCACTCTGGATATTTCATACAAATGAACCTAAGTGGCTTCTTGTGTCTGGCTTCTTTTCTTCAGTATGTTTCTGTGGCCCATTCACGTTATAGCATGTGTCCCTCCTTTATTTCTTTTTATGGATGAGTAACATGCAGTATATGCTGCAAACTTTTATCCACCTGTGGATGGGCATCTAGGCTGTTTCTACCTTTTGGCCATTTGAACAGTGCTGCAATGAAAGTGTGTGTTATGGCCAGGCACAATGGCTTACGCCTATGCCAGCACTGGGAGGCCGAGGTGGGAGGATCCCTTGAGCTCAAGAATTCCAAGACCAGCCTGAGCCAGAGTGAGACCCCATCTCTATTAAAAACAGAAAAAACTATCCAGGCATTGTGGTGGGCATCTGTAGTCCCAGCTACTTGTGGGGCTGAGGCAGAAGGATCACTTGAATCCAGGATTTTGAGGTTGCTGTGTGGTAGACTGAGGCCATGGCACTCTAGCCTAGGCAACAGAGTCAGACTGTCTCAAAAAGCCAAAGCAAAAACCCACCAAAGTGTTTTCCAGCAGCTGAACCATTTTACATTCTTGCTAGCAATGCATAAAGCTTTTGTAATAATTTCTCTACATTCTTGCTGTCATTTTCCTTTTTAAAAGAATTATGTTTCATTCTCTTTTTTTTGGTAAAGACAGAGGTCTTACTGTATCGTCTAGGGTGATCTTGAACTCCTGGCCTGAAGCAATCCTCCAGTCTGCATCCCAAAGTGCTGGGATTATAGGTGTGAGCCACCACCCCTAGCCTCAGCCTTAATCTGAGTCCTAGTTTCCACCTGCTTCTCAAATCTGTTGCTCTTCCTCTTGGTCCAGTAATTAAACAAGAACCACGTCTCAGATTAGCCTGCTCTCCTACTGCAGCCTTCCTTCTCTCCAACTTTACAGCTCTAAGAGTCTTTATCAATTTCGGTATTTTCAGTCTCTCTTCATGCTAATGGTTTTTATATCCCTTTCATTAACGTCCTTCCTTCCTTCCTTGCCTCCAGCCCACAGAAAGATAATAGTGTCCTGAGAAGCTGATGCTCCATATAGACTAATATTTATCAGCCCCATAACTCTTAGCATAGTATCTCTGCATACTTTGAAGGTGCTGGTAACAGTGGCAGTGGTGGTTGTCAAGATGAGTAAGAAGTAGTATTTCTCAAGGGTGGAGACTGTATCTAATTCATGTTTGGTTTTGTTTTTGGTTTTTTGGGTGGGATTTTTTTTTTTTTTTAAGATAGGACCTTACTCTCTTGTTCAGGCTGGAGTATAGCAGGGTTAATGTAGCTTACCTTGACCTCAAGCGATCCTCCCATCACAGACTCCTGAGTAGCTGACTCTACAGGGTTATGCCACTGCGGCTGGTTAATTTTTACATTATTTATTGTAGATATGGGGTCTCAATATGTTGTCCAGGTTGGTTTTGAACTCTTGGCCTCAAGTGATCCTCTTGCCTTGGCCTCTGGAAGTGCTGAGATTACAGGCATGAGCCCTAATTCATGTTTTTGTTAAATCCCTCTAAGTCCTAGAGAAGTTACATTATGATTAAAGATATCTTGAAACCGAAGTCTCTATGAGTGACTGTACTAAAACTTTTTCCTCTAATAATCCTTCCCATGCACTGAAATTTAAAGCCCTAGTTTTTAAAGCTCCAGTTTCTTGCAATCTATTAGTCAATTTTAAGAAACCAAGACATTAACTAGAGACGAGTGGATCAAAGGAAGTCCTCTTTGCTGGTAGATAAGTGCCTACGTGTACTGTTGAAGGTACACTGAGGTCATACTTAAAAGTTGACATTCCATATTTGGTACAAAGCACTGTATGTCTAAAGATCACACCCAAAAGTTCTAGAAAAGGCTAGAGTATGCATTTTATGGAAATATAGGTATAATTGCCAAATTCTTTTCTTTCCCTGGAGCAAATGCCACTTTACTTTTTAGCTAAGCTAAAGAGCTCTCATCATATTAAAAGTAATTAGAGATGATACAATGAAATTTTTAGTGTTAAGAAAATTTGGTGGCTTGGCACCAGTCACATACACCTAAGGTGACGGGTTCAAATCCAGCCCAGGCCCGCCAAACAACAATGCCGGCTGCAACCAAAAAATAGCCGGGCGTTGTGGCGGGCACCTATGGTCCCAGCTACTTGAGAGGCAGAGGCAGGAGACTCGCTTGAGCCCAGGAATTGGAGGTTGTTGTGAGCTGTGATGCCATGGCACTCTGCCCAGGGGGACAGCTTGAGGCTCGGTCTCAAAAAAAAGAAAATTTGGTATTGTTTTTATAGTAAAGATTTATATAAAAACTTTGATTTCTTTTATAGGTGCCAAAAAACGTTCTGAGATCTATGAAGCATTTGAAAACATCTATTCTATTCTAAAAGTCTTTAAGAAGGGCTGAGTATATCACTCACACCTTATATCATACCAGGTTGAATATGTGCATAAGCCCAGCACAGAAATAGCTGGATTCTTCTATATCTAATTGTAGATGCTCCAAAGTATATATTTTTTGGTTTTTTTGTTAATGGGTAATTCTATGTAAGTAACCATGCTTAAGAAATGAAGAAAATTTGTTGCTCAAAATGACTCTTGTATGTAACTTAAAAAACTGATCAAGTAAATTTATTTCAGAATTAAAGAGAGCTGTGCTGGAATGAATGGTAGCATCATTAAAACTTAAGGCTCTGGCTCGGCGCCTATAGCTCAACCGGCTAAGGCGCCAGCCAC
>NW_003852476.1:81487-111927 GCF_000181295.1 Otolemur garnettii | reverse complement strand
AGAGTGCCATGGCTTCACAGCTCACAGCAACCTCCAACTCCTGGGCTCAAGCGAGTCTCCTGCCTCAGCCTCCCAAGTAACTGGGACCACAGGTGCCCACCACAACGCCCAGCTATTTTATGGTTGCAGCTGTCGTTGTTTGGCGGGTCCACGCTGGATTCAAACCCGCCACCTTAGGTGTATGTGGCTAGCTCTTTAGCCACTTGAGCCACAGGCGCCGAGCCAACTTTTCTTAAAGATACACTTTGATAGCGTGAGGTCGTTTTCCCTGGTTAGTTATTGGTAAAGTATTAGAACATAGACACATTTACTTATCGATCCTCATGGCAGTAGTTAGGTACTATTATCTATTTACCACAAAACAACACAGGGAGGTTAAGGAACTCCCCCCAAGTCACAGTTATGAAGGAGGCCAAAATTCAACCTAGTTCAAAGCCCCACATTCAACTTCGTTTGCTGTAGACAAATTTAAAAGCATACGTAGAGAATTATTACATCCCCTTCTGGTCCCATTACATCTTCCCAGAATCCTCGGCCATGCTTTTACTGGTATTTTGCACAAATCTGAGGCTTTAAGTTGTAGCCTTGGCCTGACCTAGTAGCTGACATTCTTTGACTACTTATTTGTGGGACTTGCCCCTATAATATAATTTTCCCTCCTTCCAGACCCACTGCCCCTCAAGAAGGGCCATAGGCCTGGGAGCAGGACCCCCCTGTTGCGCAGGCGCGGGCAGGCTGGGCGGGGCCACCCGGCTCCCCGCCCATCCTCAGCACCTCCCCAGAACCCCTCCTCCCTGCCCAGAATGCACCCGGTTGAAAACAAAATCCCACGTGACTAGCTCTGCTCTCAGGCCATCATGGCGTCTCCCAGTGGGAAGGGATCCCGGGCTCCGGAGGCTCCTGGCTGCGGGCCTCGGCCATTCCCCCGGGACCTGGTGGACTCAGTGGACGATGCGGAGGGGCTGTACGTGGCTGTCGAACGCTGTCCGCTGTGCAACACCACCCGCCGTAGGCTGACTTGCGCCAAGTGCGTTCAGAACGGCGATTTCGTTTACTTCGACGGTCGCGACCGGGAGAGGTACGGCGGCCGCCACGGCCCTATTGTTTCTACTCTGGTATCTTCTCCAGTCAGGCGATCAAGGGTGGAACGTGGGCCGCACTATCCGGGCCCTGGATCCTGGCGAAAGAAAGAGGAGAGTGGGAGGGTAGCTTCTGTGTACTGGCGCTTTACTGCCAGAAAACAGGGTGGGAGTAAGATGAGAAAAGGTCGCCGTTTCCCCATCACCCACTGGAGAAGACTTTGTCCCCACGGTGCTCTTGAGCAGTATGGGGAAAAGGAATAAGTGGTGATTCTCCGGAGTTTTCCCCTATTGCTGCCTTAGAGTTAGGTTCTCAGCTCCTTGCTGTATGTACTCCCAAGTACAAGAGATTGACTCTGTTTTCGAAAGAGCGTTTGTTAACATTTCTCTGGAGGAGAGAGTAGAAGAAAGTAACTGGTTCAGGGGATTTGGGCCTGGTGGTCTGTGTCACAGATGGACTTTGTTATCAGACTTGTTTACTTAACGTGTGAACTAGGACTTGTTGGATGCTTCCTTTTCCCTTGTTGCCTCCAAAGTTTGTTTGGAATTTTAAGGAATTTAGGGCCGTGTTTTGGCCGTGTTTTAAAATTCAGACGGGGAGCTGCAAGCTTTAGCTAAGAGAATTGCATTGAGGAACTTGCCTTGGCTTCGTTTTGAAATCTAAACAGAGAGCTACAGGCCCTTGGGAATTAACTAGAACATTACTGTGGTTAGCTGCAGAGTCTCTCCCACTTTCAACTTTTGTTTCAAAACTTAGTGTCAATGATAGTAAGATAGCTAACTTTTAGAACGCTGAAGTTCATTTATTAAATCACTTACAACAACTCAATAACTTATTAACCAAACTTAGTAGTGAGGAAACTGCACAGTGTCTTGCCCCAGGTCACATAGTATGAGTAGGAACCAGAGTTAAGATACAGACAGTCTGGACTTAGGTACCTATGCACTTAAACGTTTCCCTGTACAACATCTGTATTGGGGATGCTTTGAATTCCGAGTATTCCTATGATTGTAGAGTCTCTTTTGCGGAGACCTATGTGACAAAATCTTTTTAGTTCATTGTTCCATCTTATTGATGCTTGATGACTTTAGAAAGTGATAGTTTTAAGAATTAAACTATTCCTTACAATACTACCTATGTGATGGAAATGTTTTACTGATATCTATTTGAATGTTCAGTTCTGGACCCTCTTCTCTAGTCACACTTTCTTCCTAGGTTGATTCTCATGATTTAAGTGCCATCTATTTGCTGAAGATTGCCAAACTTGTACACATAGCTCTAACCCAGACCTCCCTGAAGTCCAGAAAAGCAGCTGCCTATTCACCATCTTGAAATTTGTAATAGGAATCTCTGTGTTTATATGGCAAACTGAACTCCTTGTTTTTCATAAGTCTGTTCTTTCCACGTTCATCTCAACCCAGTAAATGGCAATCTTTTCCTTGGGTTCAGCTCAAAAAAACCTTTCAGTACTCCTTGACTTCTTTCTTAAACCACCCTAACTAACCTCAAAAACAAATCCCGTCTGTTGTTCAAAACCTATCCTAAATTTGACCCTTTTATCATTTCCTGGTCTGATCTACGAGAGGATTATTGGTTCTTGTGCCCTGCTTCTCTCCTTACTCCCATTTTAGTGTAATTTCCATATTGCAGCCAGAGTAATGCTACTCCTCCATTCCTCTGTTCAAATTTTTCAATTTTACCAAAGTAAGAGAGCCCTTAACCAAAGTCCTATATTATCTGTTCTTTCCCTGACCTGTTTTCTCTCTTACCTATTCTGCTATGCACTGTGGCCTTCTATAGTCCTCAAACATGCCAAGAAAAGACCTCCTTCAGTGCCTTCACAGTCATATTCCAACATCAGGAACTCTTCTCTCAGAAATCTTCAGGCTCCTTTTGTCATTAGGCCTACATTCATACATCAGAGAGACTTTTGCTGATCCTTCAATTAAAATAGTTAACTAGTTTATAGTTTTTTTGTTTTCCATAATACTTAACCACCATCTGATAGTTCACATATTAATTTGTTTAATTGCACCCTCCCCACAGTGATATAAACTCTGCGAGGGCAAAACTTTGTCTGTTTTGTACTCGGTTGTATCCTCATATAGTAGACGCTCCACAAAAGATTTATTGAATGATTGAAATGAATCTCTCCTCCCTTCCCTCCCAACTTCAGTCTGTTTTGGACTATTTCAGTTTATAGTCATGATTCATTTTCTTTTTTTTACTAAACCCAGAAATCTGGACGTTATCTTAGACTGTTCCTCCTCTTTTATAAATAATCAGCAATTCTAGTGTAGTCTGAGGACTCAATGATCTCCTTTCATTCAGACGACTTTTCCCCACCCTGCCTCTGACCTCCACACTGCAGCCACAGTAGAAATGTAAATTGGATAATGCGACTGTTTTGCTTAAACCTTTCACTGGCTTTCAAGTGCGTTTAAAATAAAATTCAAGCTCCTTACTATGGCATATGAAGCCCCTTGTGATCTGGCTACAGTTTACCTCTCTTACTTTGGCTGTAAGGTTAAAAATGTGGGCTTTGGATTTATGCTGCATGGAATGGAATCCAAGCTCCAAAACCTGCTGTGTGATTTTAAGCAAGTTTCTTAATCTCTCCTATGCTTGTTTATTTCATTTTGAAAGTGGTGGGATGTTTACCTTTATAGGTTTTTAGGAGTGGTTACCCAACAGCATGCATTTAAAGTGCATGATATCTGGCATACATTAAGGACTCAGAACATATAAGCTCACATCATGTTCCATAGTCCGGCCTTCTTGCCAATCTTTAAACACCTTTCCACTCCAGGGCCTCTTTCCTTCTTGTTACTGCTGCCCAGAACGCTTTTCCTCCTGGTTGGCACCATGCCTTTGAGCTCTCAGCAAGGCCTCTCCTGACTTGTCTAAGGTAGTTCCACCTTCATTTCCTCTCATTATTCGCTATCACACCATTCAACTGATTTCTTTCCTGGCACTGAGCGTGGTGTGTAATGGAATTTATTTGAGAAGATATCTGCATTCAGAATGTAGTTCTATGAAGGCATGAATTCTGGTTTGTTCTGTCAGATCGCCAGCTCAGTGGCAGTGGGTAGCATATGGGAGTGTTGCTGAAGGAATGGCAAAGGGAATGTAACTTTCAAAACATGTATAAATTCTTTACTAAATCTGAGCATTAAAGTGAATTTTCAGGAGAGGGGTAAGTTACAGGGGATTTCTTTTCATGACCAAGCAGAAAAATGAAGAGCGAATACCAGAACTATTCAAAATTTAGAAATAAAAACATTTTAGGGGTCAGGGATAATAGATAGGATGACCACAGTGGTCTGCTCAGCTTGCTTCACTTCTCTCTCCATCTTTCTTTTTTCTGAACTGTGTGTTTTAAGAATGGTTAGTTTTCGTTTGTTGCCAGAACAGTATACCTAATATCCCTTAAGACCCAGGATCATTGGCTAACAGACAAATAATTTATATGAGCTCTTATTGGGTACTGTTATGTGCATAAAATATTCTAGCAATAAAGAGAAGAAAGGTAAGTCTCTGGCTCTCAAGGATTTTCGCTTGCTGTTAATAGGCTTTAAGGGTAGTAGTCCAGGGATGGGATGTAAGATACTGTCCTGTATTTGTTACTAATGAAAAATGTTTTCAGAATCTTTTTCCTTTTACCTTCCTGAAAAGCCCCACACTAACTGGTGGGGAACCACATGGGAGTAAGGGGGAGCCATATAGTATGGTGAAAAAGCTCTTGTTTGACTTCTAATTTCCAGAAAATTAGCCAAATTAGCTGTAATGGTGTGGATCCTGAATTGATAATGCATGTCAAAGTTCCTGTACATATAGGTGTAGTTTTTTAGTTTTCATTAATAGACTAGCTTAACATAAAGGTTTTCAGTGGTTTAGCAGTTCAAGAGCAATTAGATATTAAATCTATTTCATAGTACTTAGTTCCTTTGATTCCTAAGAAAGGAATATGTGTCTTTAGATATACTTTTGTGGACAATATGAGTTTGGCAGATAGATAGGTAAAAAAAAAAATAACTAAATTCATTACCTTTCTGTTGCTTATTGGGAAAACTTCCGTATAATTTTGGTTTGCGCACCCCACATAGTCCTTCCCTCATCTCTTACATTGCCCCGAGGCCTAAGCAATACCTACTCTCTTCTCTCCTTTCCCTGCTTCCTTTTAACTTGTATAATTCCTTAACAGATAGAGAAAAGGAGTACTTATTTAGCAGTACCCCAGTTCAATCTTCTTTTGATCTTATATTACTATACATTTGGTTTTTTATTTATGATTATATTTAAAATTTAATAACATGAGGGTACAAAGGATTAGGTTGCATTGTTTGTATTTGTTAGGTGAGGTTCAAGTTGCGCTTGAGCCCCTCACTTAGGGGTTGTTCTGAATACCTTTACATTTTGCCCATTAGGTGAGAGCTTACCAATCCCCCTTCCTCACCCCTTGAATTTAATTTTGTTTTCCTCTTACATAAAGGTGTAGTTATTTATTTATTGGTTTCATACTAGTATTGCATACATTGAATACTTGGTTTCCATTCTTATGATAACTTTACTTAAAGAACATAATAACCTGGATGGAATTGAAGAATTACAAAAGATGTAAAGGTTATTACAAAAGATGTAAAGTTTCCATCTTTTTATGGCTGAATAGTATTCCATGGTATACATATACTACAGTTCTAATCTGTTGATGGGTTGGTGGGCACTTAGGTTGATTCCACATCTTAGTGACTCTAAATTGAGCTGCGATGAACATTCTGGTGCAAATGTCTTTGTGGTAAAGTGATTTTTTTCTTCTGGGATATCTAGTAATGGGATTGTGGGGTCAAATGGAAGGTCTACTTTTAGCTCTTTAAGGATTCTCCACACTTCTTTCTATAGAGGCTATATTATCTATTACTATTTTTTTTTGAGATAGAGTCTTACACTGTCATCCTGGTAGAGTGCTGTGCCATCATTGTAGCTCACAGAAACCTCAAACTTCTGGGCTCAGAAGATCCTCCTGTCTCAGCCTCTCAAGTAGCTGGGACTTTAGGCCCCCGTCACAATGCTAGTAGAAATGGAGATCTTGCTTTTGCTCAAGCTGTTCTTGAACTCCTGAGCTCAGGCAAACTGACCGTCTTGGCCTCCCATAATGCTAGGATTATGGGCACAAGCCACCGTGCCTAGCCACTGTTTCTATTTTCTATTAATGACTTAACCTTTATTCCTGCCAATGGAGTATGTTTTCACTATATTGTCTCGTGTCCTAAATATACTAACATAAGGTAAAAGAACTGTCCTGATAAGGACCAGGTTTTTTCCATATCTTATTTGCCCATAAGCATCATACCCTTGTATGCCTAAAGTATTTAAGGGAAAAATTTGATTACTAGTAATTCGTAGTATCCTAATTCAAGAGATACTTAGCCATCTCTACTTAAATATGTAATTGTAGGAAAAATTATGCCCTGATCTTTAGCATAAGACTTGCTTCCTGTTTGAGAGACCTGGAGAATCACAAGAACGGCATGTGAGTTGTGTGTGTACAGGTCAGAAAACTGGCCTCCCAGGGAGAATGTCCACATGGGGGGTGGCACACCAGGCCTGATGGTCATGGAGAAGATCTCCAGATTCCACAGGTCTCTTGATGCTGGAGGCAGAGGTCTTGCTTAAGGTATGCAGTTTTGCAAAAATAAACTTTTACAAACTTTTGACTACTTTTTCCTTTTTTTTTTGTAGAGACAGAGTTCACTTTATCACCCTTGGTAGATTGCCATGGCATGGCCTCACAGCTCACAGCAACCTCCAACTCCTGAGCTTAGGTGATTCTCTTGCCTCAGCCTCCTGAGTAGCTGGGACTACAGGTACCTACCATGACGCCTGGCTATTTTTTTATTGCAGTTTGGCCGGGGCCAGGTTTGAACCTACCACCCTTGGTATATGGGGCCGGCGCCCTACCCACTGAGCCACATGCACTACCCTTTTTCCTGTTTTATGATAATAAATATGGACCCAAGTTTAGCTCAGGAGGGCTCCTCCCGGAGGTCCTCAGTCCTCCAACATGGACTCTGTATCAAGCCTCTTAATTCCTCACATCAAAACTCCCTCATCTGGTGACTCCAAACCCTTTCATGTAATCAACCAGGTTGCTCACTTTTTTGAAGACTGACCTTTAGTCAGTAACACTGTGAGGGCAGAAGCGTTGCTCTACTTGCTCCCCTGGCACATCCATCTCCCCCCTACTTACCTGAGCTATTCTACTGCTTTAATGAATTCTACCACACTTGTGCCCAGATCATGCCAGGAGAGCCCCCTGCCTGCCCTGGAAGCCAGAGCTGATTCTACCCCTCCCCAAGATGTAAGGAACCCAGAAAAACATCGTCTCAAGGGACATAAGAACTTTAGATATGTTTGGGGAACTATGTATTTTTTTAATAGTGGGGTATGATCCTCAAAAGGGGAGCATGAGTAGTTTTAATTGAATGGTGTCTTTTTTCTGATTATAAAGGTGTGTATGGTTGTTACGAAAAACTTGTAAACTGGGTGGAGCCTGTGGCTCAGTGGGTAGGGCGCTGGCCCCATATACTGAGGGTGGCGGGTTCGAACCCGGTCCTGGCCAAACTGCAACAAAAAAATAGCTGGGAGTTGTAGCGGGTGCCTGTGGTCCCCGCTACTCGGGAGGCTGAGGCAAGAGAATCACCTAAGCCTAGGAGTGGGAGGTTGCTTTGAGCTGTGTGAGGCTGTGGCACTCTACTGAGGGTGATAAAGTGAGACTCTGTTTCTCTCTTAAAAAAAAAAAACCCAAAAAACTATTTTTACAATTCTGTTAATATTTTATTACATTTCCTTCCAGCCAGTTTCAGTGTGTATGTGTAATCATGCAGTCATACCACATGTATACATATAGTTTGTTATTTTGCTTTTTAGAAATTATTTCAGGTTAATTTGAGGGTACAAAGAATTAGGTTACAATATTTGCATTTGTCAGGTAGAGTCCTTCTTATAATTGTGTCCCACCCCCAAGAGGTGTGCCACACACCCTATTTTGCTTTTTTGAAAACCTAGCCTCTTAAGGACATTATCATAGTTTGGCCTATAAAATATTTTAATGTCTTTTGTGGTTAGTAATGCCATCATTTAATTAATCATTCTCTTACTGAACATTAAAATTGTTTTCAATATTTTGCTATTATTAATTTTATGATTGGCACTTGCAAACATAAATCTTTCCTTATTTCTGTTCCATTTCCTTAGGATAGATTCCTTGAAATGCAATAACTGCATTTTTCAAATATTTTTTTCAGGCCCTCAACTGCTCATTTGAAGGCTTATAGTTTTGTCTTTCTTTTTTTTTTTGCAGTTTTTGGCCGGGGCTGGGTTTGAACCCACCACCTCCGGCATATGGGGCTAGTGCCCTACTCCTTTGAGCCATAGGCGCCACCCCTAGTTTTATCTTTCTTAAAATGCATTGGTCGTGTGTGTCAGACTTTTCTACTGCCACAGCCCTAGGCACAAAATAAACATCCTTTCCTAGGATGAGGAAAGGAACTGGCAGGCAGGTGGAGGGCGAGGGTCATTTTATGCCATGTGCTGTGGCTGGGGAATTAGTAAGTGCTCAGCAGGTTGCAGTGCTATGATGATGCTGTTTATCCCTGTACTGATGCTGTGGATCTCTAACAGAGTGTGTGCCTGGTCATGTAGGAGAGAATTCTGTGAGTAGTCTCACCTGTGGACAGGTGCCCTTCCTGAAGGTTGATATGCTTTAGCCTCCACTACATTAGCAGCACGCTCCATCCCTAATGGCCCACTTGATATGTAGAAATACTTGATGTAGAACAAATTACTTTTTACATAGCAGAAATTCATTGCCTATAATGCCTTCCTCATGCCTCAGTGTAGAACAATGTCATTCCCCAGAAACTTCCTCAGAAGCCTGACCTGGGTTGTGCACTTCTTTCATACCACTGAGCTCCGTGTGACCAGGTCTACTGGTTTTCAGAGTCTCTGTCATGAGGGGCCTGTCGGAAAGTCAACTTAAGGGAAGACTTTTTAAATGGAAGAAAAAATCATAAGTTAAAAAAGATGGAAGAAATTTTAGGAAACAAAGTCCATTTAAGAGTACATTTTAATTGTGGAGTAATTTAGTAAATAATAAAGAAGACCTTTTTATAATGGAAGAGAAAATATGGGAAATAGTTTTTGTAAAAGCCATGCACAGAACAGGTTCACTGGCAGATTCAGTCAGTGGCACAGGAACTAGAGTTATTAAACAGATTTTTAAAAATTGATAAATATACTTGCCTACAAGTTCAGGAAATTCTGTACAGCCAAAATGTTAGTAAGAAAACTATAGAAAAATGATGAAGGACATGAACAGGGAAATAAGAAAAGTAAGTAACCAATGAGATACGAAAGATGGCTCAACTTTTCTTTTTTCTTTTTTTGAGACAGAGCCTCAAGCTGTCCCCCTGGGTAGAGTGCCGTGGCATCAGAGCTCTCAGCAGCTTCCAACTCCTGGGCTCAAGCGAGTCTCCTGCCTCAGCCTCCCAAGTAACTGGGACCACAGGCGCCCACCACAACACCCAGCTATTTTTTTTTTTTTTTTGGTTGCAGCCATCATTGTTGTTTAGCAGGTCCGGGCTGGATTTGAACCCACCACCTTAGGTGTATGTGGCTGGCACCTTAGCCACTTGAGCCATAGGCGCCAAGCTTCAACTTTTCTAATAGTGAAATAAAGGCAAATGAATTAGGCCTTCAGGGGAGGTCCAAGGCCAATCAGATTGGCAAAGACTAAAAAGAAATGTCTAGTGTTTGGGGGTGAGTGAGAAAATCAGTGCTGTTACCCACTGTTGGTCAGGTTGTAAGTTATATGAAATGTTTTAGAGGAAATTTGAAGATAACTGTCAGAATTTTGTATGTAAATATTCTGTGACTCAGCAGTTCATAGGAATTTCTCATAGCGAAATTTAAAAGCTTATGAAGATTTGTGCACTAGAACACACATTTATATCATGATAATAGTAAAAATTTGGAATAGCAATTGGGAGTCTGAGGCAAGAGGATTATAGCAGGTTTATATAAATGAATTATGATGTTCATTCAGTCAGTGGTCCACAATCCCTGGTCCACAGACTAGTACCATTCTGTGGTCTGTTAGGATTTGGGCTGCCCAGCGGGAGGTGCGTGGCAGGCTCCTGTTAGCCTAGCATGGAAGAAGGTATAAGGTATTTTATATGACAAATCTAACAAATCTAACTTGAAAAGTAGTATGCAAAATATGGATCTCCCCTACCTTTTAAAAAAATTTCAACAGATTTAGGGGCACAAGCTGTCTTTGTCTCACTGGGTGACTGCTGTGACACTGCAGTCAGGGTGTGCAGTGTGCCCTTCTGCAGAGTAATGGATGTTGTGCCCAGTGGTAGGTTTAACCCTTATCATTTCACCTTCTTGGCTTTCAGTGTCCATCACACGACTCTATGACAGTGTATGCCTTTCACTTACAAGTGACAGTGGGTGGGGTTTTTTCTATTCCCAAGATGTTTCACTTGGGGGAATGGTCTCCAGTTCAATCTAAATTGCTACAAAGACATTATTTCATTCCTTTTTATGGCTGGGTGGTACTCCATGGGGCACTGTTGATGGCTCGCAGGTTGTGAATTGTGCTGTGACAAATATTCAGGTGCAGGTGTCCTTTCTGTGAAATAATGGGGTAGATATGCCGTAGCTGAATGCAGTGGCAGGTCTACTTTATCTCTTTGAGGACGCTCCATACTGAACACAGTGGCTAGCTGGTCTGTGTTCCACCAGCAGTGTGTGAACATTCCTTCTTCGCTGCCTCTACACCAACATCTATTGTCTTTTTGACTTTTTAATTATGGCCATTTTGACTGGGCTAAAGTAGTATCTCATTGTGGTTTTAATTTGCATTTCCATGATAATTAATGATGCCAAGCATATTTTCAAGTATGTGGGCCATTTGTGTATCTCTTTTGGAAAAAAAATCTGTTGAGTCCTTCACCTCCTTTTTTTTTTTCTTTGAGACAGTCTCACTGTGTCACCCTTGGTAGAGGTACGGTGCATTACCGCTCACAGCAACCTCAAACCCTAGGGCTCAAGCAATCCTCTTGCCTGAGCCTCCCAAGTATCTGGGATTATAGGCACTTGCCACAACACCTAGCTATTTTTAGAGATGGGGTCTCACTCTTGCTCAGATTGGTCTCCAACTCCTAAGCTCAGGTGATCCACTTGCCTCAGCCTTCCGGAGTGCTAGGATTATAGGCATGAGCCACCATGCCTGGCCTCTTTCACCCACTTTTTGATTTTTTTTTTTCTTGCTGATTTGGGTTCTTTGTAGATTCTGGATGTTATTGTTGGCTGTATAGTTCATATACATAGATAAATTCTCTTATATATACATAGACATATACAAGAATATATTCTCCCATTTTATAAATCTATTTCCTTTGCAGAAACTTTGTAGTTAATTTAAGTTGCATTTATTAATTTTTGTTGCTATATTTGCCTGTGGGGTCTTAGTCATAAATTATCAACCTTTCTTTTTTTTTGAGACAGTCTCATGTTGTCGCCCTCAGTAGAGGGCTGTGGTATCAGAGCTCACAGCAACCTCAAACTCCCGGACTCAAGCGATTCTCTTGTCTCAGCCTCCCAAGTAGCCAGGACTACAGATAACCGTCACAATGCCCAACTATTTTTAGAGATGGGGTCTTGCTCTTGCTCAGGCTGGTCTCAAACCTGTGAGCTCAGGCGATCCACTCACCTTGGCCTCCTAGAGTGCTAGGATTACAGGTGTGAGCCACTGTGCCTAGCCTTCTTTTGCTTTTTTTAACAAAGCCAGCTCAGTATAAAACTGGGTAGCGTTGTCTATCATCTCAATTTAGTTTTAGTACAAAATGGTATTTCACAACAGATCTGAAAGGAGAACCTTTACAGCTTCTAAAAGAAATATTTTATCACCCATCTCAATCCCTTACATGGTCTGAGAGCCTTGTAAGTTTGTTGTTTTCTACTGGCTGTTGGTATTATCAGCAGAAGTTACCACATTGTTTTCTAACTAAATAGCATATTAGTTTTTCATATTTGACACAGGGAGATAGAGGCATATAACAAGTGATGTGTTCAAGAATACACAGTCAACTACAGAATATGTAGTCATATTTCTTAATATTCTAAGGATGCTTTGTTACATGCTGCAGGCACATAGTAAATGTCTGATAGATTCACTGATAAGTTTTGTCTGCATTCACCGTGGTTTCTGAGTTTTCTAATGACTGTTCCATTGCCATCTTAATGGATCTTGCAGAGCTTTCCAGTAGAACTTTCTGTAATGGTGGAAGTGTTCATTGTCCACACTGTCCAACTGTCCAATAAGCCACAGCTAAATTGGCTTTTGAAATGTGAATGTCGTGTAACTAAGGAACTGAACTTTCTATTTTAATTAATTTGAATTAAAATTGTCACGTTATCTAAGCATAAAATTTTGTGACATATTACTCCATTGCATTTTAGATTCATGTGTAGTGGGGGGGAATGAGAGAACATTTTATTAGGATCATGAATTGACCATTTATTCCCTTTTAGAAGTAAATATCTTTGGGGTATGTTACAAACATGGGGTCACAGAAGTAATATTTTAGAAAGATTTCTTCTCTCCTTGTGTTTTTAGAGCTTCCGTGACCTGTTAAGTGTCTCCTTTATGCTGTAGTTCAGGAGACACCAAAAGCCTGCTCTTGGGCTCCATACCATGTTGCTACAGCACGTGGCATCACCCTTGTTCCCTTGAAAATGGTTATTGGGTTCACCTCATTCACCTTAGTTCCATAATGTTATCATAAAATTTTCTCCCAAATCCTTTTTAAATAGCCAGCCACATTTTAGGTGCTCAGTAGCCACAAGTGTGGCTGGTGGCTGCCATGCCTAGGAAAGAGCACAGACCTAGGAGATTTGAACGCTGCTGCCTGCAACCAGCTGGCAATAACAGGACACTGTACATCAGCTGTGCGTGCCCGTTCTTTCAGGCACATGTGCAGCTCTCTCCGAGTCTCTATAAGGCCTAGGACAGTCTCATGTCGAAAGATTGAAATCACACCAAGTATGTTCTGTGACCCCATCAGAATGAATGAAGTTGGTAAACAACAATAATACATTATCTAGAAAAGCCCAGGTATCTGGAAATTAGGCAATAAACTTTTTTCCTCTCAAGATACACTGTCTCACTCTGTCTGGAGGGCAGTGGCATCATAATAGCTCACTGTAGCATCAAACTCCTGGGTTCAAGTGATCCTTCTGCCCTAGGCTCCCCAGAGGCTGGGCCTGCAAGCACTTGGCAGCACACCTAGCTTAAATGAAATACTTCTAATAACGTATGGGTCAAAGAAGGAGTTACAAAAAATTAGAAGTAATAATGAAAATATACATATCAAAAATCTAAGGAAGTAGCTAAAGCAGTGTAGGAAATTTAGAACTTTATATAGTTACATAAAAAAGGAACAGAGGCTTAAAATTGACCTCAAGTTTAAGATTTAACTTAGTTTTAAAAGGTCAGATGGTGAGCAGCTATGTGCACCCACTGAGGAGAGTGTGCTCCCTTTCAGGACAGAGACACTTCCATGGATCTGCAGGCGTGATCAGCTCCCTGGAATTTGTGTGGCCTCATTGAACTGAACAAAATGAATGTTTAAATAAAATATTGAATTTTTTCTTATAGGTTTATTGACAAGAAGGAAAGGTTAAGCCAACTTAAGAGCAAGCAAGAAGAATTTCAAAAAGAGTGAGTTTTTTGCTTTACCTTTTAATTTGGGGGGGTTATCTAGTTACCACTTGATTTAATTCCTAGCTGTGATATGCAGATATATGGATTGCTAACTTAATGAATTTAAGAGACAGTCTCTTTAAGTGTAGAAAGAGTACATCTAGAAGGAGTAAAGCAGGAGAGATTATCAATTTTCTAGAAAATATTGGCCTCAGACCTGGTGTCTAATACAGAGTAGACACTCAGTGAGTATTTGGGTAAATGGATCAAACCCCCGTCCCTGATAATGGATGTGTGGCCCACAGGTCCAGGGGAGGAGGCTGATCAGACTTGAACTGGTGCTGGTGGCTCCCGGAGGGCCTTGTCCTGTGTTTACCTTTCTTCCATTGGTATCAGTGTTCTACAGAGTGTGGTCTGCAGATCATCTACATCAGAATTCATTAACTGAAGATAATGTTTAAAAATGCAGATTCTAGGACTCCTTTCCTTAGATAGTCTGATTCACTGGGTTTAGGATGAGGTCTAGGAATCTGAGTTATTAACAAAAACCCCTGGTGCATATCTTGCCCCCTGGGTTTGAGAATTGACCTACAGAGCCTTCTGCCCCAAACTGACCCAGTCACTGTTGTCCAGAAACATCCCAGGTGTCCCTGCCTCTGTGCCTTCACTCAGTATCTTCCTCTGTGTTTTTCTCTTCTCTGCACACCCTGCCAGTCTCTTCTGCAAAGCCTTCCCAAACTGTGCCAGCACAGAGGTCTCTGTCCTCTGGTGAAAACAGTAGACACCCATGCCAACAATCCCGAGTGTGATCTGAGTTTCTTAAGAGTCTTCAGTGGTCTAACAAACACATTCATGAGCAGTTTAAACCTTACAAAATGTACCCTGCATTAGCACCTGCTTCAGTTTATTTAACTCAGAAATTTCTCTAACTCACTCCCTCACACAAACTTTTCTTTTTTCCCATAGAACACTTTATTCCATAGAATAAATCTTCAGAGATGCTGGCTTATTGCATTTCTTTGGGAACTAACCATGGCATTTTAGATAGTAAATTTCTTTAGTTACAAAAGAATTATGACTGGGAATTATTGATTATGGCTGAGGACAAGGGCTATTCTTGAAGTTGACTGTGGACCTTTCTAGAAGGGCTCATGGCAGTGATAGAACTGCAACAGGAAGGAGGTGAAAAAAATCACACAGAATAAGGAACTTGAAAAACATAAGTCTCATGTTGGTATTTCTAGCCACTTCTAAAACTTATTTTTAAGAATTGTTTTGCATTTTTTAACTTTAAAAAATTTTACTATTTTAAGAGCCTGTTTTCTATGTCTCTTTTCCATAGAGTGTTAAAAGCTATGGAAGGTAAATGGATAACAGATCAGCTGGTAAGTCATAATAAATATTTAAATCAGTATTCCTCATACTACATGTTTTTAAGTTGGTACAGCTTATTTATTTATTTTGATCATATCTAATAATCCTCTGTTTAAATGCATTTGTGATGTGGTTTTCTCACACATTTCATCTAGACCAGCAGTTCTCAACCTGGGGGTTGTGAATCCTTTGGGGGTCGAATGACCCTTTCACAGGGGTTGCCTGAGACCATCCTGCATATCAGATATTTATATTATGATTCATAACAGTAGCAAAATTATAGTTATGAAGTAGCAATGAAAATAATTTTGTGGTTGGGAGTCACCACAACACGAGGAACTTGTATTAGGAAGGTTGAGAACCACTGATCTGTAGATGGAAAAACAGTATGTAGGCAATTGATTGTGGAGTCATTATAAAGGATAATTATGAAGTCCTGTATTGATGTAGAAATACAGCAACAATGGGTTGTTATCCTTTTTTGGCAAAATGTATTTATCATACACACATTCCAGATGGATTAATGATTAAATATAAAGAGTAAGCTTATAAAAGTATTAAAATATGGGAGGGGATTTATGTAATCTTGGAGTAGGGAGAACTTTCATAAGCCCCAGAAGACAGCATTTTGACAGACTATATAAAAGTGTAAAAGTTATATAATTTTTGCCAAAAAAGGATAATAGCCCATTGTTGTTGTATTTCTACATCAATACAGGACTTCATAATTATCCTTCATGATGACTCCACAATCAATTGCCTATATTAAAAACCTTAAGCAAAATTAACAGTTGAACTGGGGAAAAATACATACAACATGAAAATAAAGAATTTGATAACACTTAACATTCATGTTCCCTTTCTGAGTATCCATCAACACAAAATTGTTTGGGGGACAACTTCGTGGCAACTGATTTTTTTTTTAAGAGCACATATTGTGTATCTAGCATTTTTGCCTCATAGGGAAATAGATGGTGGATGCAGAGACTTATGGGTAAAAAAGAAGCTGAGAATCTGTAGCACAAGTGATAAACCTAATACGTAAATAATCTGTTTATCGGTAAGACTGAGAAAGAAATTATGATACCACCATGTAGCTTTTAAAAAGAATATGATCACTCTACATATATTCATCTGGAAAGTTATCCAAAATATATATATTTTTTTTTTTTTTCTTTTTTTTGATATAGAGTCTTACTTTGTCACCCTCAGTAGAGTGCTATGGTGTCACAGCTCACAGCAATCTCAGACTCTTGGGCTTAAGTGATTCTCTTGCCTCAGCCTCCCAAGTAGCTGGGACTACAGGTGCCCGCTATAACACCAGGCTATTTTTTTTATTGGGGCCGAGTTTGAACCTGCTATCCTTGGTGTATGGGGCCAGCGTCCTACTCACTGAGCCACAGGCGCAGCCATACCTGGCTCTTTTCATTTTTTTTTTTTTTTGGTTGTAGTTGTTGTTGTTTGGCAGGCTTGGGCTGGATTTGAACCCATCAGCTCTGGTGTATGTGGCTGGCACCCTGGCCACTGAGCTACAGGTGCCGAGTCTGCCCAAGATACATTTAAGAGGAGAGTCTCACTCTGCCGCCTGGCTGGAGTGCAGCCGCGTGTGTAGTGATAGCTTGTGGCAGACTCACACTCTGGGGCTCAAGGGAGCCTCTCATCTCAGTTGCCCAGGTAGCCAGGACTATAGGTGGGCACCTATATAGCAGCTAACTCTATTTTGTTGTAGAATAGCTCTTGCTATGTTTTACAGGCTGGTCTCGAATTCCTGGCTTCAAGTGATCCTTCTACCTCAGCCTCCCAAAGTGCTGGGATTATAAGTGTAAGCCACAGCACTAGGCCAAAATAGGTTTTTTAATGGAAAAAAACAAAGAGTAGGCTAGAGCTGGGCACATTATCTCATGCTATAATCCTAGCTACTGGGGAGGCCAAGCAGGAGTCAAGGAGCACTTGAACCCGGGGTGGAGGTGGGCCCTGTGGTTGTGCCACTGCACTTCAGCCTTGGCAACACAGCAAGATGCTGTCTCTTTAAAAGAGAAAGTAGGCTAGGGTAAAGTATGATTTCATCTGTGTGAGTATGTATTTAAATATAAATACACTTTAAAAAATCTGAAAAGTCAACTTTAATACTGAAGGATTACCCTTAAGGCATGGGAATCAAGCAAAGTCACATTTCCTTTTTTTCTCTTCTGCAGTGTTTAATTTTTTTTCATAACAGTAAACTCTGTTCATTTTTTTTACATTAAAAGAATATTTGTGATAGAAGTGGATTTTGCTTATATTCTGAATTTTATAGTAGACAAAATATGTTTTGTGGACAGTTTTCAACTAGTAGGTCTCATTTTTCTGATCACTTATTTATTTTAGGGAACACTGAGCCTACATCCTGGTGATGTGGAGGGACAGTTTCACATTTTATATAACTTTAGGAGGCTTTTCAGGAAATCTTCAGTTATATGCTTTATAAGCAAACTTCTTTTGCTGGAATTTTATTAATTTATGAGTAATACTTACTTTGTACAATGACTCGGGGCATTGCTAGTCCCCTAGATAAGCAAGGAGAACTTGGAGTGCCCAGAGAACCTCCTGAGCTGACGCAGGTGTCCTGGGTCTGACTGTCCAGTATAGCAGCCACCAGTCAACACGTGTAGCAAGGAGTTGAATTTATTATTTTTTTCAATTTTAATTGAGTGTTAAATTACCACATGTGGCTGGTAACTAAGCAGCTTCTGCACTGAATTATACAAAATTTGTTTCCTTTTCTGTAATTCACTGTGGTGACAAATACAATTATGTTGGTCTATCTTCATTACATTTTCTAAACATACCTGAAATAAGTTGTGATCCCAGATAACCATATTAATCCTAAGAGACCAATACTGGCTGGGCTTTTCCCTGTAATCCAATCTGGGAGGCCAAGGTGGGTGATTGAGCTCAGGAGTTCAAGACCAGCCTGAGCGCAGCAACATCCTGTCCCTACTCAAAATAGAAAAAACTAGTTGGGCGTTGTGGCAGCGCCTATGGTCCCAGCTACTTGAGAAGCTAAGGCAAGAGAATCACTGGAGCCCAGGAGTTTGAGGTTGCTGTGAGCTGTGACTACACGGCATTCTACCCAGGGTGACAGAGTAAGACTCTATCTCAAAAATTTTAAAAAACCTGACATTTGTGGTATTTATTGTGTGCTTTTTTCAGAGATGGAAAATAATGTCCTGCAAGATGAGGATTGAGCAGCTGAAACAAACAATCTATAAAGGAAATGAAGAAATGAAGAGAAGTAAGTAACTTGTCCTCTTCCCTCCACCTTTAACAAAAGGCTCGTGTGGATTTACATAGGATTTACATAGGATTTACATAGTAGAGGGACAGAGAGGTGTGAGATGTTGGGGACAGGGGCAGCTTAGGAAGTTTATTACACGCCTTCCTCTCTTGAGAAACATTTGTATAAGGAATTTTTAAAATATAAACACAATTGTAGAGGTCTTCAAAAACCTACTCTCCTTAATTAAAAAAGTTGAGAAACGTGTGGTCCATTTTCCTCAGCTAACAGGAAGCTCAGAGTATAACATGGTTCTCACTTGCAATAGTTAGTGGCTCCTGGGAGAGCACAGGGTGCTGGCCTTTTCTCCCTTTAGTGAGTCTCCATATTTTAATCTGTATTAATTTTACTTTATATTTGTATGCTTTATACTTTATCATAAGTTGTCAGAATGAGAGTCCTCTGAGAAATCCTGCATCTTTAGAAACACTCCATGTATTTCTGAAGATAAGTGTTTAAAGCTTAGGATGAGTCACCATGATAACTTACGAATCACTTTCTTGTCTCCTTATTGCTACTTGTCTGAAAAGAGCTCCTCTTATCATGGCCGGTAACAGTTTGCGAGTGGGCCCAGATCCATAATAGACAAGTAAGCAGGTGTTTCACAGTAGTGTGTAAAGGTGTGAAGCTTCCTCCCTGGGCATCTGCCCTGATGTGCCTGCAGGGAGTTTCTAATGGTTACTAAGCTGGAGAAGTGAGGCGGGAAGGTACACAGGGCTGCAAGCACCTGGCAGCCGGCCCCTGGTGCACTCTGGATGTTGCTGCCCTCTTTCCCCGTCCTCCCCTGTTGCCATGTTCAGGGGCTGCCACCAGTTACTTACGCATATCGTGGAATTGACAAATTTATTTAGTGTGACATTTCTCTGATGAGCAACTTTAAAGCCTTGGACAGCTTTTTAAAAAACACATCCTAATCCCCTAAAACAAAAACAACCACCACAGAAAATAAAACTCATGGTTTTAAGGCAGGAGACCCTGAAATAGTGGTTTCCATCCCCAGAAAATTATCAGTTACCTGGTGACCTTTTCAAAATCTAGAGAATCCTGGGATCTACCTTGGATGTAGGATCTAAATGTTACAACAATATTAAGTTGGATAAAAGGAAAGCTTTTTCTTTTTTTTTTTTTAATTTGACTAAGGTGAGTGGATTGCTTGAGCTCAGGAGTTTGAGACCAGCCTGAGCAAGAGCAAGACCCCATCTCTAAAAGTAGAAAAACTAACCCAAGTATTGTGGTAGGCACCTGTGGTCCCAGCTACTTGGGAAGCTGAGCCAAGAGGTTCACTTGAGCCCAGGAGTCTGAAGTTGCCATGAGCTAGGCTACCATGTTGCCGTGTTCTACCCAGGGCAACAGAGAGAGACTGTAGTCTCAAAAAAAAAAAAAAAAGAAAGAAAAAAAATGTAAATGTGTGACAGTTCCTATTGTCTAGATCAAACTCACAAAATTTTGCACACATTTTATTTTTATTTTTATTAAATCATAACTGTATACATTAATGCATTTATGGGGTACAATGTGCTGATTTTATATATAATTTGGAAAACTTAAATCAAACTGGTTAACATAGCCTTCATCTCACTTACTTAATTATTTTGCACACACTTTAAAGGCCCTGCAAGGGTGTCAACCTTTTTTCTCCTCTGCCACACATTGGAGGAAGAGTTGTCTTTGGCCACACCTTAAATGCACAAACATTAATGAAAGTTGAGGAGTGAAAAAAGGATCTGTGCATACTTTTCATGATGTCCACCCCTACAGATAACCCTGCAGGCTGCATCGGACACCCCATGAGTGGGTTTGGAAGCTCTGCTTAGAGTCAAGCCCATGGATTAAGAGCTTGCTACCCAGTAGTCTGTTTTTGTGTCATGGTTAAATATCACACAGGAAAGAGCATAAGCTATAAATTGTAGAGCCTAATGAATTATTTCTCTAGAATCTTTTAAGGTTTAATAATACAGATGATCTGACATAGTATAATACAGAAATATTATACAGAATAAATTGGAAAGTTAGCTGGCCTGTAGCATCAGGGCAGAGTTGGTCTATGCTAAAGAATTCCTTATCCTCATAATCAAGAACAGATAACAGAAATGGTATCAAATGTTTTTATGCTTTGGGGACATGGTGGGGAGGGAAGGATGACTCTGCAGGCTGAGCTGCATTGGGTACAGATGGAGCAACTGCCCTGCTCCATACTGCTTGCCATACTCCTAGTATTAAATGTGAAACTGCCCTAAAAAACAAATCTGACCACTGTGACCCAGAACCATGGTGAGATAGATTCATTTGAGAACCCATAGAGAGCTCAACAAAGATCATGAAAATGAGTAAACTCATTAGAAAGTGAGCACAGCCAGAACTGGGAGCCTGGATACTCAGCATGTTTATACAGGCCACGGTGAAGAGACACGTCTTAAGGAGAAGCAGAGCTGTGGCCCCGTCATGCCTGCAGCTGAGCTCCTGGGCCCCTTGGTCCTCAGTAAGAGGTAGTTTGGATGCTTGTTTCCAGTTGGGGTACAGGGCTTCATTGAGGCCTAGTAAAGGAGCTGAGAGCTGCGTGCCATCTCAGCGGTCTAGACACAGCACAGGAGAGTTCCAAGGAATGAAAGGTCTGGGGAGCATCTGTGGAGCTCCCCTTGCTGAATGAGTAACATCTGGACAGTAGGAGCAGTAGTGAGCATCCCCAGGGACAGGTGGTGGGGACAGCAGCATGGGGGTGGGCGTTTGGGCATGATGACTGGTTCAGGGTCCATCATTACATACATGGGCACATTGAAGTGCCTTCCATAGTGTACGGGGGTTCCATATATGTTGTGATTGAGCACAGCTGGAGTGAGGGTATGTGGAAGGGAGCTGTGGGTGTATACCAGGTGGGTGGTGGCATGAAGGCTAAGGAATTTGGTCTGTTTGATGGGTGGTGGAGGATTGCTGAGAATGGCTGGAGTTGATAAGGATCCCAGGAGGCCAGAGGGCTTGAAGTTGAGCTGAGCTGAAGATGGGCTGAGGTTTGGTGAGCATTACCTAGGATTGCAATAGTGGAAAGGGAGAAAAAGGCCCTGATAGACTGTAGGATACCTAATGGAACTGACCATCAGGGGGTTGCAACCTTAAAGTGGAGGCAATTTTCATGAAAACATAATAAAGTTGGTTGTAAACTTGAGTATAAGCCTCCTGAATATATGCCTGAGAGTTTACAACTTGGTTTTGTTACTCAAGTGAAACTTGGATACGGCCCAATAGTCCTAACAGGTCTTAGGGTCTAGAACCTGAGGGAGCCCCACAGAAGGGACTTCAGTCAGTATGCGTCTCCTCCCCCCATGCAGCACTTAAAATGCTAAGCATATGTGTTCTAGGGACCTGGCGGGGGAGGGTGTGTGTCCCACCTGCTGGTTGCTTCAGGGCCCACTGTGACTTCTCCAAGCTCATGGGGTTTCTGCTGCCTACATTCTTTGTTGGATGAATGCTTGCTGTGAGATTATCCTGGGTTCTCTGTAACCCAAGGCACACCTAAAAGGTTTCTTTTCTTTTTTTTTGGCCAGGGCTGGGCTTGAACCCACCACCTCAGGTATATGGGGCCGGGGCCCTACTCCTTTGAGCCACAGGTGCCGCCCCTAAAAGGTTTCTAAGGAAAATCGGATAACTAATATGTTTCTAAAACTTGCATTAGATATCTTTTCTAGTCTACATGACCCTTTGGTGCTTGTTATGAGGAGGTCAGGCACTTCCCATGCTGAACTGCAGCTCCACACGCCTTTTACTAACCGGTGGCCACCTGGGATCCAGAGTCACTTTAGTAGTGGTCTCTTTGCTTACATATGATGTCTCCTTGAACTGAACTCTCAAAATTTCCACTTAGTGAACATTAGTTGACTTTATTGAGGTTTTGCTTACAGTTTAAATTACAGGAAAATTGAGGGGTGGGCTCTGCAGTACACAAGAATTCTCTGTACTTGTAATTATTGGGTGTGGTTTATTTATTTTAGATTCTGAAGGCCTCCTCAAAACCAAGGAAAAGAATCAGAAGCTTTACAGTCGAGCACAAAGGCACCAAGAGAAAAAGGAGAAGATTCAGAGGCATAACCGCAAACTTGGTGACCTGGTAGAAAAAAGAACTCTTGACTTAAGAAGTCATTGTGAGCGTCTGGCAGATCTCCGGCGGTCCCATATATTAGAGCTCACCTCTGTCATTTTTCCAATCGAGGAAGTAAAGACTGGTGTGAGGTACAGTAAGAAGTCTTTTTGACTCCAGGACTAGATCAAGTTCCAAATACTATTTTTGAAGTCTATCAGCACCTCATTTATTGGCTGCTTCCAGCATCGCTGATTTTCTTTGTAGTAAAACTTAAGTCCCATGTATCTCAGCCCACAGCACACACTGAACTGGGATGGGCCAGTGAGTTCAGCAGGGCCCAGGCATGCGCTTACAGCTACAGGTGAGGCCGACACTCGCTCCTGGTAAAGAGCCTCCAGGAGGAGTATCAACTGCCATCCCCACTAGGCCATTTGTCAGTTGCCTGAGAGGCGTGTTCTTAAACCTCAGAGTCTTACTTCTTGTCTGTTAGGTGGGCATATGAGATGCCTACTTCACAGAGAAATCACAAGCTCTGATATAAGAAAACACTTTGTACTTGGGGTCTCTCAAAGGGTGTCCTGCGTGCTGATTTGGCCTTTCCTGTGACTGTCTTTTGTGCCAGCTGCTGTCAGGCACTGACCACCTTGATCTCAGCTTCAGCAGCAGTGTGCAGACACTCTCAGTGTTTAAACGTTCCCAACACTGCTGCTGCTGTGCAGATTTGGAAACCTCTTCAAAGGTTTTCACTAACTCTCTCATTGGCCACCAGGCTGTTCCCATCAGAGCTTTCTGTCTCTTCTGGCTGCTCTCACTCTCCCCGGCACCTTTTCTTGGATCCTGACCCTGGCCCCTTTCTGGTTTTGTAACTGTTCGTTCCTGCCCCTACTTCAGTCTGGCTTTTACTTTGTTGCCAGAGTCAACTTCCTAAAAGCCTAAAATTCTGATCATTGCTTCCTGGTAAGAGCTGGCAAATAGAAAAATAAAAGGCACATTCAAAATAGAGTAGGACAGAAGGTTCGGAAGAAGACATTCAGGTGGCATTTTGGAGCAACAGGAAAATTGGATGATCCAGTAACTGGTGTGTCAAGACAGCTGGCTAGGCCTTTGAAAGGGAAGGAGGGGAAAAGCTGGCAAAACAAAAACATTGTGCCAAATTAAATTCTGATAGGTCAGAGCTATTAGATTTAATGCATATTTCTGTGAAGGAAATGGCCAAAAGGGAATGACCGGGTGCTGCTTGAGTTTAGGAGCCAGACAGCTGAGTACAGTGTGTGGTCTAGGACTGGGTCGACCAGGTTTAAGATCCAGGGAGGCTATTCGCAGGACAGTGGGAGATATTGGAGGAGGTCTGTAGATTAGTTAGTAGTAAGGTAGCTGTGTCAATTACCTGATTTTGATCATTATATTTTCCTGAACTGATGATTTGGGGTAGTTAGGTGAAGTGTATAGAAGAAAACTTTAAAATTCTTCCAACTTTTCTGTAAGGCTGAAATTTCTTCAAAAAGAGAACATACACAGAGGGAGCCATCAGAACGTATACATATTTTGAGAAAGGAAAAACTGCAGTAAGTCACATTAGCAGTCACATTAGTCACATTAGCATTGCACAAAACTGCAAGTCACATTAGCCACCTCTTGTAATATTACAGATTTAATTTTTTCATAAAATGTGTGTACCTTTTTTTGGTACCCTCTGTGTATACTAGAAGGAAGAACATGGAGAAAACCTCCTTCTATGTCCTGTGTAATATTTACTTGGTGTATATTATCATATACCATTAATTTTTTTCTTTGTTTTAAAGAAGCTGGTGGTTGGCTCAGTGCCTATAGCTCAAGTGGCTAAGGCCCGAGCCACATACACCGGAGCTGGCTGGTTTGAACCCAGCCCAGCCTACCAAACAACAATGACAACTGCAGCCAAAAAATAGTCGGGCGTTGTGGCAGGTGTCTGCAGTCCCAGCTACTTGGGAGGCTGAGGCAAGAGAATCGCTTAAGCCCAGGAATTAGAGTTTGCTCAGAGCTGTGATGCCTCAGCACTCTACCGAGGGTGACACAGTGAGATCTGTCTTTAAAAAAAAAAACAGCTGGTGGTTTTAAGACTAAGAGTTCTTGTCCTTTTCCATTTCCCTAAAGTCCTGAGGAGTACCCTGGTGTTTAGCTTGCTCTATGTCACACGTGCCTTGTGGCAGAAGAAAAAGTATTGAAACCCACTGGCCAAGAGAACAGAATCTAAACTTGGTGCAGCACAGAAGCCTTCTTAATAAAACACTAACACATTTTTCTATGTTGACATTTGCACTAGTGGCTCTGAAGCAATGGTGGGACTTTTGGTGCCTTGACAGTTGTCAAAGCAGTAACTCCAGGTTGCAGTAACAGCGTTATATTCCACTATGCGACTGTAGGTAACGAAGGAAAAAAGTTTCTTTTAAGAATATCTTCAGGCCAGGCAAGGTGGCTCACACCTATGATCCCAGTACTCTGGGAGGAAAGGTGGGTGGATTGCTTGAGCTCGGGAGTTTGACCAGCCTGAGTAAGAGTGAGACCCCATCTCTTTTAAAAATAAAAAAACTAGCCAGGCATAGTGGCTCATGCCTGTAGTCCCAGCTACTCAGGAGGCTGAGGCAGGAGGATCACTTGAGCCCAAGAGTTTGAGTTTGCTATGAACTAAAATGCCACTGCACTCTGGCCTGGGCAACAGAGTGAGACTCTGTCTCAAAAAAAAAAAAGAAAAAGAATATCCTTGATGAAGCAATAAAAACCTTGACCCTTGAGTACATATCTTTTTAATATACAGTTATGCCAGGACCCCTGCAGACACCAAACTTTAAGGATGCTCAAGTCTTTTATGTAAAATGGGGTAGTGTTCTGGGTGGTACCTGTGACTCAAGGAGTAGGGCACCAGCCCTATATACCGGAGGTGGTGGGTTCAAACCTGGCCCCAGCTAAAAATTGCAAAAAAAAAAAATGGGGTAGTGTTCTATTTGGCATGTAACCTCTGTACATCCTGCTCTATATTTTAAATCATCTTTAAATTATTTATAATGCCTAACGCAAAGTAAATGCTATGTAAATAGTTGTTATATTTATTTGGTTTCTTTCTTTTTTCTTTCTTTCTTTTTTTTTTTTTTTGCATATTGCTGTTATTTTCTCCCTGGATATTTTCAAATCCACGATTGGTTGAATCCACTGCCCAGGATGTGGGAGCTGTGGGCATAGGGGCTGACTATACTGCATAGGACTGGGGTCTGCACGCAGCACTTAGACTTGTGCTGGAGCGCCTCAACTGGCTCAAGGAAAAGCACAGGAGTGACTGAGCTGCCAGCTAAAGTAGCTGCTCTTTTGTTTTTGGACACTAGATATTTCTCCATTTTAATTTCTCTATAGTATAAATATCAGTAATCTAGCCCATAAAAACAGAAGCACTTTGGGATCCTCAAAATGATTTAAGCATTTAAAGGGGTGTTGAGGCTGTCCTCCTCAATGAAGATGTGCAAGTTGCTTCTCCATATCCTAACGTGTGTGCTCTGGCTGTGCCCTCTGCTCCTGTGCATGTGGATGTCCTGGCACATCTGGCCAGTGTTCTGCATGCCCTTGTTAAAGCATGAGCTCTTGAAACGCGTATGTGTTTTCTGTCTCTAGAGATCCTGCAGATGTGTCTTCAGAGAGTGACAACGCCATGACCTCCAGTACTGTGAGCAAGCTTGCTGAAGCCCGGAGGACGACCTACCTCTCAGGACGATGGGTCTGTGACGATCACAATGGAGACACCAGCATCAGCATCATAGGACCTTGGATCAGTCTTCCTAACAACGGTGACTACTCCGCCTATTACAATTGGGTGGAAGAGAAGAAAACAACACAGGGGCCTGGTGAGATGCAGAATATTCTTTGAAAATTTATGTACCTGTGTATGTATATGTGCACATGAGATAAAATTTACATAACAGAATTAACAGTTTTTAAAGTGAACAATTTAGTGGCATTTAGTACAATCACAGCATTGTGCAGCTATCAATCATCCTGTAGGTCCAAAACATTTCCATCACCCCAAACAGAAAGCACAGGGCATGAAAGTGTCATAGTTCCCATTCTCCCATCTCCCAGCCCCTTTCCCTCATGCGTTCTCTGTCTCTGTAGATGGGATATTTCTGGCACTTTATCTAAGTGGAATCACAGAGCAGTGCCATTGTGTCTGGCGTCTTTTACTGTAGCATGCTGTTCTCAAGGTTAATCTACCCTATAGCATATTTCAATATTTCATCCCTCTTATGGCTAAATAATAAGTCCATTGTATGGATATGCCACATTTTGTATATTTATCTTATTACTTGGTGGGCTGAAAACATTTTGTATTTTACTATTCTTTTGTTTTTGTTTGTTTCTCCAGTTGCTTATGGAAGCAACAGATTTTTTAGATATTTCACCTTTTGGGGGTTGATTTGTTTTGTTTATATAAAAAGACAATACTTGAAGTATATTTGCCCATTGAGTCTTTCTTTTAGATTATATCTTTGCAGTGTGTTTGTCTTAGTCCTAAATGGAGATTGAAATAACCTCGCGGAAAAATCCTTTAAAATCCCTGCAGTAGGCTGGGCATAGTGGCTCACCCTGTCATCCTAGCACTCTGGGAGGTCAAGGTGGGGGTATTGCCTAAGCTCAGGAGTTCAAGACCAGCCTGAGCAAGAGTGAGACCCTGTTTCTACTAAAAAATGAAAACTGAGGCAAGAGGATCACCTGAGCCCAAGAGTTTGAGGTTGCTGTGAGCTATGATGCCACAGCACTCGACCCAGGGCACAGAGTGAGACTCTCTCAAAAAAATAAAATAAAACTGCAATTCCTCTTTGGAGAAGGATTGTTCACTTAATCAGTTACAGACATTTAGTGAGCACATGCCTGTGCCATGCACATTGCTGGACATGGTGATACAAAGGTGACCAAGACAGATGTTGCCTGAAAAGGGCAGCAAACAGTAAATGGCAGAGCTCAGTGTCCACTGGGCACTCTGAAAGGACCTCATAGCACCCCAGGGCCAGGGGTATAAGTGTGTGATTATCAAGAATGTAATGATAAAACTGTAAACCATAAGATCTTAGTTCATTAGCATGTTTGTTGAAATAAAAGTTGCTGTGTATGTGATCATGTTTTCATCGTACCTTAGACATGGAGCATAACAACCCTGCACACACCATCAGTGCTGCTCTGTGCTACGCCACTCAGCTGGTCAACATCTTGTCTCACATGCTTGATGTGAATCTGCCCAAGAAGCTGTGCAACAGGCAAGTAATCAGAGGTGGTGATAGCATCTTGATCATGGATCTCTCAACTTTCTGTGCTGTTCTTATTTATTCTGATTAAACCAAAACAAAAATTAAGCATTACCAAGACAGAGAAGGTCTAACTGGAATATTAAGATTAATTGTAAAAGCCTTATGTGCAAGTTTGTTATGTTACAATTCTGTGTGAAGTCTGAGAAGACCACACAGAATACAAAAGGAAAAGGTGTTCAGGGGCGTGCTGCTGGTCTTCATGTGTAGGCACTGTGTAAATTGTAACAATTGAATTTTGTTTTTCATATTTTCGATAAAACCTCATGTAGTTTAAAATTGAAAAAAAACAAAATGGCCAGATGCAGTGGCTCACACCTGTAATCCTAGCACTCTGGGAAGCCAAGGTAGGTGGATTCCCCAGAGCATGACCCCGTCTCTAAAAATTGCCAGGCATTATGGCAGGTGCCTGTGGTCCCAGCTACTCAGGAGGCTGAGGCAAGAGAATTACTTGATCCCAAGAGTTGGAGGTTGCTGTGAGCTATGACTCCACAGTACTCTATCCAAGGTGACAAAGTGAGACTCTGTCTCAAAAAACTAAAAAAAAATAATAATAAAGATAAGTAGTCTCCCCAGTTCTCACTAAGACCTGCCTACCACCCTATTATTCTTGGGTTTCAAGTAAATATAAACATGCTAGCACTACTGCTCCCCACCCCCACCCCCCATTTAAACACAGATGGTAGCATGCTTTACTGTAACGTTTTATACTTTGCTTTTTAAGTTGTTTCTCTGACAAATATTTGTGAGGTGCCTCTGTGTGTCACATACGATTTCAGGCACTGGGGGCTACACTGGCGACAAAAACAAATCCTACTGGGACTTAGATTTTAATGGAAAACACAGTAATAAATCAGCACATATCAGATGGTGGTGAGTGCTGTGGGGAACATTAAAATAGGGTGAGAGGCCAGGATTGTGGCAGCAGGGAGGAGCTTGCTATGTTTGAGTGGGTGGGTGTGTGGTCACTGGGGGACCTGAGGGAAGCTGCAGGCAAAGAAAATGGCGGGTGCACAGCCCTGGGGAGAGGAACAAGGGTAGAGAGGAAGGTTGAGGTGCAGATCTTGTGGGACCTCACAGGGCCATGTATCCCTTCATCTGTCATCTGCATGAAGTGGACATTTACTGAGTTTTTCTATCTATAAATATATCAAGATCTTACAGTCCCCTGTTGATGCTTCAGGTAATGATCTTTTACATTCACCATTTCATTAATGTATAAATATTTGCATAGAATTAATTTCCTGAAGTGGAATTGCTTGGTCCAAGGGCATATGCAGTTGTAATTTGTCTAGATGCAGTGAAATTTACTTCACTGGGGAGTAGTTCTTAGAAAATCTCTGATAGGCTCGGCACCTGTAGCTCAAGCAGCTAAGGTACCACCCACGTACACTAGAGCTGGCAGGTTCGAATCCAGCCCAGGCCTGCCAAACAACAATGACAACTACAACCAAAAAATAGCTAGGCTTTGTGGCGGGCACCTGTAGTCCCAGCTACGTGAAAGGCTGAGGCAAGAGAATCAATCATTTAAGTCCAGGAGTTGGAGGTTGCTGTGAGCTGTGATGCCATGGAACTCTATGCAGGGCGATGGCTTGAGGCTCTGTCTCCAAAAAAAAAAAAACCCCGAAAATCTCTGATAAATGCAGTTTACTGAGGAGGCAAAGGACACACGGTGTGTTTTACAGCTCAATGGACATTTTAACATAGACTTACTAAAAAAAACAAACCCAAAACTATGTAAATTATGTCTGTTTTACAGTGAATTTTGTGGGGAAAACCTTAGCAAGCAGAAATTTACTCGAGCAGTGAAGAAATTGAATGGAAATATTCTTTACCTTTGTTTTTCTCAGGTACGGAAAATATGTTCTGAACTAATTTTTAATTTATAACATAGTTGAAAGTATTAATCAAGTCTTTGCTTTTTCTAGCATGTAAATTTAGATCAATTACAACCACTGCATACCCTCAGGAATCTAATGTACTTGGTCAGTCCAAACTCCGAACACCTAGGCAGGTAAGAAGGGTATTTGTTACTTGTCTCTACATGTTGTGTTGTGACTGATTTTAAGTAGAGTCGTACATGTGGGCAGAGTATCAGGGGCCTCTTCCCTGATCCCAAACTCACAAACAGCAAAATAATACAGTCCCATACAAAAAGAAATAATAACTAATCATATCTGAAATTTTATTGTCCTTTTGCAATCATTTTTCAGAAAAAATTAATATCAAACATTTTTAACGCCCAAAATACAATAGACATTCCCAAAGTAGGGCTTTCCCCTGGCCTCCCTTCTCTCCAGAAGACCCTAGGCCATTTCTGAGAAGCTTCACCTATTTCTTCCCCAGCACTGCCCAGCTGTGCCCAGCTATGCGCCTATTCATTCCCCAGAGCTGCCCAGCTGTGCACCTTGATCCTTCCCCAGCGCCTCCCAGCTATGCGCCTATTCATTCCCCAGAGCTGCCCAGCTGTGCGCCTGTTCCTTCCCCAGAGCTGCCCAGCTGTGC
>NW_003852476.1:59094-78852 GCF_000181295.1 Otolemur garnettii | reverse complement strand
CCTGTTCCTTCCCCAGAGCTGCCCAGCTGTGCGCCTGTTCCTTCCCCAGGGCTGCCCAGCTGTGCACCTTGTACATTGTAACAATTCTTCACAATTCTCTTTTTATTACTGACTTAATCTGGTCATCATTTGTTGGTGATAAACGGTACTAGAGGTTTGTGGCATGAACTAGGTTGAAATCCTTCAGCTTAACAAGTCGTGAACAAAAATAACATCCAGGGCTTGGTCTGTGGAATCTTTTTCATTCTCTCAACCCATGAAATAACAAGGCTCAGCTCGGCAGCTGTAGTACAGTGGTTACGGCACCAGCCACATACACCAAGGGAGCTGGGTTCAAACTGGCCCAGGCCTCCTAAACGACAGTGACAACTGCAACAACAACAACAAAAAAATAGCTGGGCATTGCAGTGGGCGCCTGTGGTACCAGCTACCTGGAAGACTAAGGCAAGAGAATTGCCTAAGCCCAGGAGTTGGAGGTTGCCGTGAGCTGTGTGACACCACAGCACTCTACTAAGGGTGATAAAGTGAAACTCTGTCTCTCTTAAAAAAAAAAAAGAATTAATTCCAGGTGATACCAAAGACCTTATTTTAACCAAAAGTATAAAATAACCAAGAGGAAGGGCAATGTTTTATAATCCCAGGGTGAGAAACGAATTTCCAAGTAAGCTGCAAAACTCAAAAACCAAAAAGAAATTTGAAATCCTAAATGTCTGTGGAAAAAGATACCATAAGCAAAATTAAAAGGCAAGCAATGGCTGGGTTTTACAACCTGTAAAACAGATAACAGATTAAAATCTAAACTACCTAATGAAAATTTTCAAATTAATAAAGAAAAGACTGGCTCGGCACCTATGGCTCAAGTGGCTAAGGTGCCAGCTACATACACCTGAGGTGGTGGGTTCAAATTCAGCCCGAGCCCGCCAAACAACAATGATGGCTGCAACCAAAAAAAAAATAGCCAGGCGTTGTGGCAGGCGCCTGTGGTCCCAGCTACTTGGGAGGCAGAGGCAGGAAACTCTCTTGAGGCCAGGAGTTCAAGGCTGCAGTGAGGTATGATCTTGCCTGAGAAGACCCACTGCACTTCAGCTTGGCAAATGGAGTAAAACCCAGTCTCTGAAGTAGATAAAAATACAAGAATAAAGAAATGTTCAAAACAGGTTTCCATTTTTGACCATCCGTGTGATAAAACAGAAGGGATTAATGATACTCTGCGCTGGTGTTGAGGGGAAACAACTACTCAATGCTGGAGATAAATTATGCAGGGCAATTTGGGGGGGTCTGGAGTTTTCCATGGGCTTACTCTTCAGAATGGGCTTCCACAGGGCTCTGCCCTGCAGAAATACACAGGTAGGCTGTCAGTCACATCTGAGTTTATGGCCAGAGCTGCAGAAGTCCCTTTTTCAGGCCTGCCTCCATCAGAATCAAGATTAGAGAAGATTATTAATGGAACCTGGTGGGACTCCCTATAGCAGAAATCAAAGATCAACTTTTTCTTTGAAACAAATTCAGAATACAGAAAAATTATTAAAAATAATAGAGACCACCCAGATTCACCTGTCATTAATATTTCACCCCATTTGCTTATCACTTGTGCACCCTTAAATGCATACACACAGACACACGGACACAGACATGGTTTCTCTGAAACCTATGAGGGTAAGTTGCACACATCGTGGCTCTTGACCCCTAAATAATTTAGTGTGTATTTTCCAAAAATAGGGGTATTTTCATAACTCCAATATAGTTACAGTACCCACTTATTTAGTGTTGGTGCAGTGCTTAGCTTGCTGCTAGTATTCACACTGTGTCACTGGGCTGGACTGTCCTTGAGAGTGTTCTCCCTGCTGTTGCAGGGTCTGGTCTGGAGACAGGTATGCCTTTAGTTGCTATCTCTGTAGCTTCCTTCTGATCGGGAGCATCCTTTGTCCTTTACAACATAAACTTCTTTTTTTAATTTAAAGCATTGGGCTCCTCCTCTCGTTTTAATAGAATTTTGATTTGGGTCTTCTCTAATTTTTCCTTGTGGTTAGTTTCAGGCTGTGTGTACTAGGCTGGAACAGCACCTGGGTGAGGATATCTCTTGGACAGCACATCTGGGGACACACAGTGTCCATCTGCCCCGTAGTGGGGTGTTACCTTAATCTCCCAGTCCCCCCACTCGAAAGTTCTTACATTTTTCCTTCCTAGCCACTAATACATAGTCTGTGCGGGGACACTTTCACATCATGCAGATAACCTTATCGGAATTTCCCCGTTGGGTTTAGTATCTATTGATGAATTCTAAACTGATGGAGTTTTTACAATGACAACGTAGAGACCATAGTTTACCTTAGAGTTCACTCTTGGTGTTCAGATATTCTCTCAGATATTGTTTTGAAATAAGATGTCTTATGAAGAGACTTTTATGAAGCAAGAAGGGCAGTTTTGCTGCCGTAAGTTAGTAGAGTAACTCCCTGCAGTGTCATGAGAAATTGAGTACTCTCGCTTCAGGTTTTGAGTAAAGATACTATTCAGCTAAAGTAGAAATCAGAAAAATGATTTTATAATCTTCCTTCCCCAGAGACACTGAATGAGAAAGAATTGTTTTGCCAGTTCTGGGGACTGTACCTCTGGCTCAGGCAGGTGAGCTAAGCAGATGATGCCTCTCTAGTCCACAAGTGGCAGAAGAGAGGAGTCAAGTGAGGAAACGTCCCAGGGCTTCTGCATGGGGTCTCCTGCTCCTGGAGCTTCTCAGAAATGTAGTTGTTGATCTGGGACCAAAGTGGCTCCAAACTGGCCACTTTAGGAATCCTCCTTTGAGCAGAGATCTTGAGCCCAGAGCACAGCTTCTGGTGGGGACTCTGCCTGGGGGATGTGTCTTCCTTCAGGTAATCCCACCAGTCTCCTGGGAAAACCCTTAACAAGGGGATCTAGAAGGACCCCAAAGGTAGATAAAGCAGTGTAAGAGAGGAAGGCAAAACTGGGTGTCAGAGCTTGGAGGGAGGAAGGAGACCCCTCCGGCGGGAACCTGGCTGGGGCCTGAGAGGCAGCATGGGAGAGACATCAGTAACCTGGCCCCTCTGACCACATAGCGTCAGCCTTATGTTTAGCAGGGGGCCCAGCTAAGGCATTTATGTAGCTACCATTTTTAGTAGGTGGATGTCACAGGAGGCAGAGGCAGCTCCCCAGCAGGATGATGCAGGTGGGAGGTGATGGTGACCAAGGGAGGGCTTGACATAGCAGGAATGGAAAGGCCTATTTGGTGATATCAGGCAGCCCTGGGGACCTCGGACATGGAGTGGGAGCAGGAGGGAAGAGGTAAGCAGTCCAGCCGGCATATGTTTTTAGCCTGGTTGACAGCCTCAGGTATCTGAGAAGATGAGTCTGGAGTTAGAGGCAGCGTTTAGGGGTAGGCAGGCAAGAGAGTGCTTGGGAGTGAACTAGGAGAAGTCTGGAAAGATGATATTAGAGTAGAACTGTTTGCTAAGAAAAAGAAAAGGGAGGAGGGAAAGACGTAGCGTGTGTGAAGAACCTTAAAACAGAAGAGGGATACTTAGAGCCAGGGTGCTGGCTGCAGGGGTCATTTTCCTGTTTGGCAGAGAAAGTTTCAAGAGCAAGTAAGAAGATCACAGAGAACCCTCACTTTTTTTTTTAATTGAATGGTAACTGTGTACATTAATCCACTTCTGGGGTACAGTGTGATTTTTTTCACACACAATCCGAAACACTTCCATCAAACTGGTTAACATAGCCTTCATGTCACTTTCTTAGTTATTGTGTTGAAATGTTCATACTCCACTCTTAGATTCACTTGTACCCTTGTGAGATAAATCACAGAAGTGATCCCTCCAATTCCCCTCCCTCCACCCATTAGAACCCTCACTTCTTACTCCTTTCACCCCTTGCAAAATAATGACTTGTAGGCAGCGTGGGGACCTAGTAAACATGGGAGCCTCTTGTGTGAGGGATTCTTTGTAAATTGCTCACTGCAGACCATAGGAACACCCAGTAGCACATCTTCCAATTTATTTAATACCTGCAAAGCCTTGGAACAGTGCCTGGGACATTACTACAGTGGGGAAGTAAGGCTGTCTGGGAAGAATAAGGGCTATTTGTCCCTAGAAAAGAATCGGATAGTATGGATCTGATGAGGTGCTGTGGAGGCCAGCCCCAGCCTTTCATCATCAAAGTCTGTGAAGTGCTCTGGCCAACATGCTAGAATGGGCTGGTGTGCAATTCTGGGGAGTTTCTTATAGCTGTTATTTTTGAGACACTCTCACTTTGTTGCCCTGGGTAGAGTGCTATGGCATCACAGCTCACAGCAACCTCCAACTCTTGTGCTTAAGTGATTCTCTTGCCTCAGCCTTCCAAGTATCTGGGACTATAGGCACTCACCACAATGCCCAGCTATTTTTTGGTTGTAGTTGTCATTGTTGTTTGGCAGGCCCAGGCTGGATTCAAACCCACCAGCTCCAGTGTATGTGGCTGGTGCCCTAGCTGCTGAGCTATAGGTGCCAAGCCAGCTGTCTGTTTTTGTTGACCTCTGCTGTTTCCCCCAAAGTATTTATCAGCAAAATCCTTAAACAAATGGAGGCCTCATGTGCTTATCTTGGGCAGCAGCAGGGAGATGGGGTATTATAGCCACACTCTGCAGTGGCCTGAAGAAAATGCAGCCTGCTCCCCTGAAGCAGGAGCTGAGGGGCCAGCAGCAGAAAGGCCCCTCTCTGAGTTCAGCTGGCACGGTTCCCTGGAGAGGTTAAGGAGCCGCACTGAGGATGAGACCTAGGGAAGGATTACTACACCTGGCACTGAGAGGGTCATCAGGGACTTTGGGACATAAAAATACTTTCTCCTGAAGTACAGTGCAGAAATACACACTGTTGCAGATAAAGATGCTTAAAACACTTCTCATTCCTGTGCAATAATTGTTACCATAGAAAATTATGAGCCCGGTGTTGATAGCGCCTGGGGAAGCTGTGGTTACATGCACATAACCATGTCATTTCTCTTCTTTGAGTCTTCTCTGACGAGTCTAATGATTTGGGGCTTCCATGAGGCAGGGAGCATTGGTGTAGTTCTTTGTGTACCAGGAAATCATACTTTGGGCCACCAGGGCCCATCTCAGTGCATGGGCTTTGTCATTTTCCCATCCAGGATCTTCAGAAAGTGAGTGAATTGTGGGAAAGTGTGGTACCATGATGTTGTTCATACTGGGATGGAGGATGTTATTCTGGTAAAGAAAATCTGTCATAGGTCAGCAGTGAGTGCAGAACAGACTTAGTACGTGGTGTGTGTGTGGGTGTCCCTCTGTCCCATCAGGTAGAGGGGTCTTGGGGAAGACGGCAAAGGCATGTTACCTCGGGTTGTGAGAACAGCAGTCATCCTAAAGAGGTCCCCTCCTGTCTGCACACAGGTCGGGGCCCTTCGAAGTGCGAGCAGAGCTTGAGGAGTCCATGGAATTTGTGGATCCCGGAGCTGCTGGAGAGTCTGATGAGAGTGGAGATGAGCACATAAGTGATGAGGAAACAGACCTGGGCACTGACTGGGAGAACCTGCCAAGCCCCCGGTTCTGTGATATTCCTTCCCAGCCCGTGGAAGTCTCCCAGAGCCAGAGCAGCCAGGCCTGTCCGCCCATTGTGAGCAGCAGTGCAGGGGGGATGATCTCATCCGCGGCAGCCTCTGTGACCTCCTGGTTCAAAGCTTACACTGGACACCGCTAACAGGCATAGACCAAAACATGCTAGATTTGGATTGAGAAGGTTTCTAGAAAACCATGTTAAGATAGTGCCTGGAACAAAAAAAGCTTAACCTGTTCTGGGATTTTCTTAAGCAGGGAGACAAACATTTCTATTTGTCAAGTGGCCTGTGATAGTGACCAACGTGCTTATGATAATTAATAGAACAGAGGGGTCAAAAGTCCTTCTGCCCAAACCGAAGTTGGTGAAAGGACCTGAGCATGTGGCCAGTTCTGCTGAGGAAGAAATCCATTTGGGTTCCCTCTGGCCCCAGGCCACAGGGCCCCCATACACGGGTCAGTGTGGTATTGGTCCTTGTGATGCTGACACTATTCCTGACACTTGAACTTTTAAAGGTTGGTTGAATCACAAATGATTCTTGATGATCAGGACTTAAAAACTCTGTAACATGAGTTTTTCTTTTACTGTTTTTTTGTACAGAGGATTTCTTTACTGTTTGGTCATCTTTGGTTTTTAGAGTAAGAATTTTGGTTTTGTTTGGGAGGGGTGGCCTTTTCTGGGGCGGGGGTAGCTTCAAACATGTTTCATTCCTGCTGCTGTCGTAGCTCCCAGGATGTTCCCGTGTTCCTTTCCCCACACACGCCAAAGAAAACTAAGGTCTTTTTTTCTGTAGGACCTACATCCGTTAGTTGAAGAAATTCTGGCTGCAATAATGTTCTAAGAGATTTTACAACTATTTTCTTGTATTCTGAATTAAATTTTTCATTCTCACTGAAGTTATTTAATCCCTACCATCTACTATGTGCATTTTGAAATTGAATTTATTTAATCTGAGTGAAGATGAGTCATTAAGGTCATTTCCCTTATGTAAGCTAAATGCCTGCTTGGGCACAGGTGAAAGCCGCTTAATTAAGAGCAGCCTTGGGTCATTCTTACAATGTCCAGTTTCTTTCTAAGGGATTTAGGTGGCAGGTGTTTGCAGGGAAAGCCACCATCCTGCTTATTTCCTGGAGATCTGTGTTGCTCAGAAGTGGAGAGCTGATCATGCTCTTCTGTAGCCCGGATAAAGTTCAGATGTGAAGAATTTCCCCTCACCAAGAGATCGTTTTCAGCTAATGTGTCTTATCATTCTTAGTGACAATCTTACAAGAAAACCATAATGAGGGGCATTAATATGTACAAATATGTAAGTAGTTTTTTATTTTTAGTAACGGCAAAATATCAGGCACTATGACCCTATCTTCTTGGTGTGATTGGCATGATAGGACCTCAGATACATCCTTCAGAAGTTTGCCATGCCCCTGCAACTTTCTCACATAACTGTTAGAGCTGATATTTGCCTACAAGTCCAAGGTGCTCTATGGCTTTTGCTTATCGGTATATTTGGTGTTTAATACAGTTTTGGGTAGAGCTGCAGAAGTGGAAAATTTATTCCTGTCCATGAGTTCCTGCTCTATGAATTTTCCACTTGGAGGAAACAGGCTTTCCTCCTTGTGGTTTCTTATGCAGCTGATGTCTTTTTTAAATGCTCAGCTTCATGATTGCTGGGCTTGGATCTTACTGCCTAGCTCTGCAGTTCATAGAGAGCAGATACAGTAGACTTGAACAAATACCAAATAAACGTAATCTGTGGGATGGGCTGTCCAGGTATAATACTTTAGACCCTCAGAAGAGCTTAGTTGCAAGAATTGGCATCTTGGGGGTAGAGTGGCTTCTGCTGAGAGACGCATAGTTGTCATGGTTTTCTCAAGCAAGCCTCTTATAACACCATGAATGCTAGATGAAACTATAGAAATCAGGGATCACTAACTCCCACTGAGAGTAATTCAACAAAACTTACAAGGATATAGAAACCTAGGGATTGATATGGGCATTTTGTTAATATCAACTGGAAGGCACTTTTACATAGGATCAAGTGATCAAACCAACCTTTTTGTGGCTTTGAACGTCAGCATACTAGCTTATACTGCTGAATTAGTTTGGGTTTATTTTGCACTGAATCCACTCTGTAAATATTCTTAAATATACTTTTCAACCACTGTTTTTTCTAATCTCTTTGCTGCTCATTTAAATTTTTCATGTAGGTGCCAGAATCATATGTAAACAGCTTTTTAAAAAATGGAAGCTGGTTTTTTTTTTTAAACAAAAAGCCATAGAACTTGGTCATGTATTCTGTTTTAAAATGATTTACTGAAAAAATGTAATACTAAATAAAAACCCACCCAAATAGGTTGCTTAAGATGATCTGTTGAAGACTTTTTTTTTTTTTTTTGGTAACAATGTAACTAAGGTTTACATATCTGTAAGTTAGGTGGGAAAAACGGTATGTCTTCACATTGGGTACAGTGGACAGATTCCTTAAGGACTCACCGGGGGACAGAGCTGATCAAAGAGCTAGTGTCTGAGGACCTCCTCACACTGTCACAGTCAGGACACTTTGCTCTGCAACTTCCAAACCAGTTTGAGTCAAAGGTTTCCTAAACTTCATTGTATTTACTACAATAAATCCTTTAACAGTACTTGGCTTATATATATATGTCTTTTTCAAAATGATTTTTCATTTCTGCTCCTACAATGAGAGTAGCAAGAATGAGATATAATCCTGAAATATTCTATACAGAGAATACTTTAAGAAATTTTATTTCAGATTAATATGCGGGTACAAATGATTTTGCAAACAAATGTTTGCATTTGTTAGGTAAAGTCCCTGTTGTAGCTGTGCCCCTCACCCAGGAGAAGTGCCACATACATTTACATTGTGCCCATTAGGTGGGAGTTCACCAATCTCCTACCCCTGCCAACTCGAATTGACTTTTTCTCTTGTGTGGGCGTATTAGCTCATCTACTGGCTTCTTATTAGAACTGAGCACACTGGACACTTGCTTCTCCATTCTTGAGACACTTTCCTTAAGGAGACTGTTCTCCAACTCCATCCCTGTCAATACAAAAAGTAGTAAAGTCTCCATTTAGAAATTTTCTTACTGAGAAAAAAAAATGCCTGAAATACATTTCCTTTTCCCCCAGTTTTTGCCCACTTGAACCCACCACCTCCAGTATATGGGGCTGGCACGCTACTCCTTTGAGTCACAGGCGCTGCCCCTGAAATACATTTTTTAAAGTTATAGGTCATGGTGGTACTAATTATGGTCTGTCCTTGGTAAGCCTGGAGATGCTGCTCACTTTCTGTAGAGATGCATTCACCTTTGGGCGCCATGGTGTGAAGCATATGACCTAAGGCAGGCGTCCTCAAACTGGACAGCCCCTCCGTCTGCAGACAGCCCCTGTCTAATAGCAGGCCCGCCGATGACATTCATCCGGCCCGCCGGGTGTTTTTGCCGCTGCCTGTCCTGCTTAGCAGCCGACTCGTCCTGGGGCCCACGGTCTGGCCCTCCAACAGTCTGAGGGATGGTGAACTGGCCCCCTGTTTAAAAAGTTTTGAGGACCCTTGACCTATAGTAACTTGTTTCTTGCACAGACCTGTGGGGAAGGGTATGCCTGTGTAGGAAAGCTGTGTGGAAACTGCCCAGACGTCGAGACAAGAGAGAAATGGAAACATTAAGTCCTGCTGTTAGACAGGGGCCGCCTGCTGCAGACAGAGGGGCTGTCCAGAGCAACAGCTGTGAAAGGGCCAAGACAGCCTGAAGAGGTGTCCAGGAGCTACTGCCACAGCTACACTTCCCCAGAGCAAAAGCCTTCAGCCAGTTTGGAGTGAATACACAGGGTATTACCCAGCTGTGTGTAGCCACAATGTTTGCTCTTCCCATGAGGTTGTGCAAACATTAGCTATGGCCATGGACTTTGGAATGGCCTGCATGTCAGTTGAAGGGACTTCACAACTTCCCACACAGGTGCTTTCACCAAACTCAACGAAAATAATTTTATGGTTGGGGGTCACCACAACATGAGGAACTGTATTGAAGGGTCACAGCATTAGGAAGGTTGAGAACCACACTGCTCAACACACTAAGCAGCACTCAGAGTCCTTTGTGTGTACTCTCGCCTGACTACACTGTGAGCCACAACAGGCCTACTGAGAAGGCCCCACTGAGACTGCCAGGTTGCAGGTGTCTTCAAACTATGGCCCATGGGCCACATGCAGCCCACCTGGGACATTTATCTGGCCTGCCGGGTGTTTTGCCGCTGCTGCCTGTCCTGCTTAGTAGCCGACTCGTCCCAGGGCCCGCAGTCCAGCCCTCCAACAGTCTGAGGGACAGAAAACTGGCCCCCTATTTAAAAAGTTTGAGAACCCCTGGTAGAACAATTCAAAGGATAATCTAACAAGCACAGGGAAGTGCAGCCCAGGGCACTTTAAAAGCATTTTCCAATATAACTTACCTGGGTTAAGTCATGAGGAAAAACACCATCTCTCAAAAGAAAAGTGAGCTCTTCTCAGCCTCCTTTTGGTCCTGTGTCACAGACACTCAGCCAAGCATGTCAGCCAAGCACAGCAGCTCCCACTAGAACATTTACTATCTGTTCTCTGTAAGCCTGAAGCTTACACTGGTTCAAGGTTTTTGGTGGGTACTCAATTTCAAGCCAACTTAGTTTTTAGGACTTCTACCCACAGTAGTTGTGGCCCAAAACCTTACAGCCAACGAAGCATTACATGACCATGGGCCTCAATAGCTCTTTAATGATTTTTAAGTGATTGATTATACCTGGACAAGTCCTAAGAATACCCTCGATAACACCACCACACTCAACAGGAAACAAGAGGGCAGACAGACAAACCCTTCAAGTGTTGGAGGGTTGCAAAAATTGAAACTTAGGATGTTAAGTAAAAACAGAAATCATTTCCTCTCTTCCACTGCAACAATTAAAAAAAATTTTAATTCTCACAACACAAGAACCTTTTTCAATACTATATCACAAGAGAAGGAAAAAAGTCTTTGTAAAATTCAGATCCCGCTTAAGATGTATGTTTTTATTGAGATTTTAAAAAACTAACAGAAAGGATAAAGTAGACAAGAATGTTATAATCTGACTATATAATATTCTCTCAATCTTGGTGGATCACTAAAATATAAGAAAAGGTTGTTCTCTATGTTAATTTTCAGGTTGTCCAGTTAAGCCATTATTTGGTATCCTTTGAACAGGTTAGCCTTTTAACTATTTATAGAGTTTCTTCTCAGAAACATTCATATATTATACAGGAAACATTCAGTTTATTTAGGAAACATACAGAATGTACAACTTTGAAACTAGACGATCAAAAAACACTCGTGATAGCCACAGCACTCTCCTAGCTGCCCTGTGACAGTGCTGCTCAGTCAGCGTCCCTCATACACAACTGTATTTTAATCATATTTACAGAGAGAGGGCCTGCAGCAGGCATTTAAAGGTGAAGGTGCTTAGGTTTAATATGCACTTCACAACCCTGTGAATCCACCCCAACCACAAACATCTGTCTCACAGGGTCACACATACAAGGCCTAAAGTGACATGCCCGACTTTTCCTTTTTAAGAATACCTTTCATCTGAGAGTCCTGCTATTCTTTTCATGGGACACTATTCACTTATTTCAGATACGGTGCCCCAGTGCTCAAAACACTGCCAGAACCTTTCCTTGAGGACTGCCTGCAGTCTGCAGTGAGCTCTTCTAAATGTCCTTGATGGTGGCACACCTTCATCCTTTGGGGAGGGATCTGACTCAGGAAAACAGCAGAGACACTACTATGGATCAAATGAGAGATGCCATTAGAAAAAATGAGACCAATTTTCCTGTATAGCTCATAAATTAAGAGTTTTAAAGATGCCTGAGCAATGGCGGTGCTGATAGTTACAGATTCTCCTGCAGTGGTAACTAAATTTAGAGAGGCAATGCTCGCTTGAACAGTGTTTCGTGGTTTTTAAAAATAGGTCCTTTTGTTGCCTCACGTGGATATTATTCCTCTTCAGTTTCAGTCCCTTTTGATTTCTTGTGGATTTCCCGGTTAAAGCTGTGGCAGGCAGGAACCCAGCGATTGTCGTGAAGTCCCAGCTGACAGCCAGGGAAGGCTTTCTGAGAGCGATGGCAGCACATCCAGTACCCTGGCCCATAGGGAAATGCCTGGCAATAGGGCTTGGGGTGCCACCGGCATAGGGACACATCCCCTCTCACATACTTTTTCTTGCATTGTTTGCAAGGATCCTCTCGATAGCGTGGATCTCGAACCCAGCGAGAATCTGATGGCCTAATATTGTAGTGTTCAATAATAAACTTGAAATAGTAGCAGGTACATTTAAGAGCCACTAAACTCTTAGTGGGAAGCAACCTGAAGATTTTTACCATAATGTGGTGGGGCAGAAAAACCATGTACTGCTGAGGCTCCAGAAGCTGCTGGATTTTAAACCTGGTCTCCAGAAAATCATGAGACACCTGCTTTTTCCAACTGGATGCCTCAAGTACTGGTGAGGCACTTTCCACAGAGGAGGGTGGTGGCACAAGTGGCTCAGATGTGCTGTCACTCACAGCAAGCTGGCTGGACTCTGAAGCCACTTTCCTTGTACTTTCACTCAACTGGGAACAGTCTGAGTGCTGACCAGGTGGCAAAAAAAACAACATTCCTGGAAGTGGGTCTTCACAGGCGTCTAAACTAGAAGGCTGGTCTTTCTCCACCTTGGACATGGGGATACCAACGCACAGAGAGACTTTTCTTCTCTGATCAAGACTTGGGCTGGTTAGTGGCACAAGCGCTCTGTTCATACAGTCAACAGCATCTGTGGGCAATTCCGCGGCTTGGGGACAGACGTGAGAAGGAAAAGGTAACCTAACAAGTTCATCTGTCATTTCCACATCAGTCCTGTTGCTATTTTTCATGGTAATTTGCAGACTGGGCTCTAATTCTGTATCATCCATGTGGAAACTCACACCTGCCCGCAACGAGAGATGGCCCTGAGAAGTACCATCCCAGGTCTTGTCCCCGTTGGGAGAATGGCCAGCTCCTGAGGGGACACAGGCTACAGATGCAGACCCTGTGGGGTCCACCTGAGTGGCAGGTGCCTCCACGGCACCTTTTCCTGTTTTTCCTTCATCAGCTTGGGTGCTATTTGAAAGCAACACCCCGCCAGCACTCCGATGGAAGCTGTTATTCCTCGAGAGGCTCCCAAGTTCATGCTGGCTCTGTTGCCTTAGGCACTCAGACTCCAGCCTGGCTACTATGTCTAGGACACGGACTGGCTCACTCTGTGGTTCACCAACTTCAGGGTTTCCCCTTTCTATGGGTTCACATGCTCCTGGGGCAGAGAAATGCTCAGAGGCTGGGGGTGCTCCTCTGGATTGGCCAGGAAACCTCACAACAGCAGGGGAGTTTGTGCAGTTTTTCGCACAACTAGCTAAGAGAGCACTAGCTCTTTGCTCAAGGAAGGCGACCATCTGTATAACTGACAGAGGCCTCCCAGTGTAGACGCCATCCCCACTGTCACTCACGTAATGCACAGAACAGTGCTTAATGCCACACGCAAAAGGCTCAGGCTGGTGGCACCTGCTGCTGACTTCTCGCATGCTTTCTAGCTGTAGCTTGGCTTTTATAAGATCCCCTGATTTTTTCCTTCTTTTAGTAGCTCTCCCATCAATATCCCAGGAGCTTTTTATTTTCATAGATCCTGTCCTAGTATTACACTGGTGGGCTGCAAAGAATGCAATTTTCTCCTTGGTATTTCCAGGTTTCACAACAGCCCAGATATCAAGTGCTCCTTCTTCACCCTGGTGGATGGTTGTAGATGGCACATTCTTTCTGGTCTTAATGTTCAGGCTACTTTCTACAGGATTCTTCCCACTCATACTGCACAGAACATCTGGAGAAAGGATCCCAAGAGGCTTCTGAGATGGTGCTTTACCAAGAGAGACAAGTGGTTTCATGAGGCTTGCTTTCCATTTCTCATCACTTAAAGCCTTTTGGTGGCTCATAGGCAGCCTCAGTGTTCTCCTGTTGACCTCCAGAGGGCGCTCTCTCTTCTGGTGTCTCCAATACAGTTTCAGGTGCATAACAGGGGCCCTGCAGGGAAGAAATGTACGGTATTTGATTATGAAACCAATTTTGTCTTTAGAAACTTCTTTTTTTTAACTCTGAACGTTCTAGCAAGTAAGAAAAACATTTTCTATCAGTTCAATAAACCATTACCAAACTCGTTGTTTGGTAATCTGTACTCGATGTACAGATCAAGAATAACAAAAGCAAATTAACCACTTTCCATGGGGTATAGGCCAGAAAATAAACTGGCTTTGACTGATGAATTTTAGAAGCTGTCATCAATTAATATTTTAAACAGATAATCCTTTAATTTAAAAAGAAAATCTGAACGTACTGAAATGAAAACATCTCTTTTTATCAGTGAGGATAAAGCGTAGTATAAAAGGAACGCCTCCATAATCCCTAGCAGGTTTTTTTAACATTAGTTCTTTCTAAGTTATCACAACTAGCATTTTATTAGTTACAAAAAAGCCTGTTGAAATAACTATACTTGCTTTCTAAACCATTCCCATATTTAGATGCTTACAGTTTTTACTTGTTGTTTTCGTACTTTGTCCATGTCCATCTAGTATAGTCTTAATTTTTCTAAGTAATCTAAGTGTATAAACATTTAACTGTCAAATTCTCTGCTACCATCTTTTTACTCCCCACCACCTCCTGCTACTATCTTAACCAAGATGTTGGTTAGGTATGAAAGACACCTGTAGGCACTGTTCATTTTGCAAACAAAAACTTGATAACAGACAACAACACACTTCACTGTCATGTTAGTTAAGTCTGTAAGCATCATAAGCTTTGTTCTTGATATTTTTCACAGCTGTCAAGTTACACAAGTTTGGGGGGGGGGGACATTTTTCATGGTTAAGCCTGAAATAACTGAAACCAACTTGGATGAATTAACCCTTAATAATTCTAAAAACCACTTAGAACTAGTTTAGAAAAATAGTGCCTTCTTTTGTTCCCTGGCCAGGGGTGGAGATGGAAGCCATTTCAGAAATGAGACATGATGATTAACAGAGACCTGTGTTCTAGTCCCTGCCATAACAATTGATTAGCTAGATGGTGATTTTTAGATTAGACAATCACCATCAATTTACATAAAATAGCACACTGTGTAAATTAGATGACTGTCTAAGCATTAGATTATCTAGTATTTCAACCCTCAGTTAACATTTCAACTCACACCTAGAGAATAAGTGACTTGATAAAGCTAAAATCACACACAATATCCTGGATTAAAGAAAGAGTGTTTTTAGGGGTGCCTGATCAGCAAAGTAAATCTAGAGTCCAAAAGAAAGAGCTGCGATCACAAGTTGGGAGAAGGGAGGCAAAAGCACCTTACTGTCTAAGCCTGCAGCGTCTTGCTCACTGGGATAACAGGCTAAGATGTGCCTTGGACAGCTTAGCATATTCCTTCTCATCAGCTCCACATTTACTGAGTACCTACAATATGGCAGCTTCTATGGGATCTGCTCAGATGTGAGGAGGGGTTTTTGGTATGGAAGAATTTTTTTTGAGACAGAATCTTACTTGGTGGCCCTGGGTAGAGTGCCGTGTCCTTACCGTAGCTCACAGCAACCTCAAACTCCTGGGTTTAATTGATCCTCCTGCCTCATCTTGAGAAGCAGGGACTACAAGTGACTACCATAATGCCTGGCTACTTTTTTTTTTTTTAATTTTTCTATTTTTAATAGAGGGGTCTCCTCTTGCTCAGGCTGGTCTTCCAACTTCTGAGCTCAAGCGATTCACCCACCTTGGCCTCCCCAAGTGCTGGAATTATAGGTATGAACCACCGTGCCTGGCCCACATTGTAGCATTTTAAATTGCTCTTTCTATCATTATACTCTACAAAATTTAGTCTTACACAAAGAGCCACCCAGAATTCTTCAAGAACAAGAAAACATATAAATGAATAAAAGAGGCACATCTACTGCCATTTCTCTGCACCAAATATTTTCTAGGTTTTCATATCCCTTTCAATCCTTCTCCTAAATAAAATCAAAGAAATAGTTTATTTAAAAAATAAATCCTCACATAATGACTCACTGCAGAGTGTGAGCTTAAACTTGAGCTCTGTGTGTGTGTGTCACTTTGCAATGCACACTGTGGTCTCTTGAACTTTCTACCCTACACACTAGTTTAGGTACTCTTGTTGAGAGGGACATTAACCTATAAAGTCTGCTCAACTGACACAGTACTTACATACAAGGTTTTTCGGAAGATTATCTCAGGGACTAGATGTGAGGAAAAGATATGACAGGGAAGGGAAAAGCCCAAGGGGGACACATAGTGAAGGTACCTCTAGGAGGTAGGCAACCCCCCGCCCTTGGTTGAAGGTTTCCTGGGGCTAATCTCTACCCCTCCCTTGTTCAGTCTGAAAGCCCTAAGGCAGAAAATAGAAAAGTGTTGGCCAGATTTAGAGAAACTGCAAAAGTCCGACTTTTAATTGAAATCAGTTAGAGGACATGATGCAGGGAACTAAGAACACATGCTGCAAATCCATACAATTAAAACTCTAAATCTCCAACAGAACACACCAAGTGGTGCACTTTCCCCATCCCAGCAACCCCCACACACAGAGACAGAAATGGTTTCCATGGTGCCAATCTCTTCATCACAATTGCATTTTGAGAGTTTGCTATAATACGATCCCACTCTCTTGCAATGAAATGAAATGCAGCTCTATTAGCACCTACACATCTTAAGAGTCTCAGAAGGGCCTCTGTTAGAAAAATTAAGACTGCAGGGTCTACTAAATCAGAATTCTGGAACTGGGCCCAGAATCTGTTTTTAACTTTAGATTGGAATTTGAAGATGGAGTTTGAAAGGACTTAGAGGTCATGTGTTTGATCCAATGTCAAGAGTGTCAGGGGCTCTAGATCTGGGCTGAGGTACTAGGCCACCACTAGGTGGAACCATGACCACAGTACCAGGTAGGGAAGGTCCAGTCACATGATTAAGATTTTTAAGGTAGCCAAAACTAGCATTAATAGCCTCTAATTTTTTTTTTCCTACTAACCTATTCCCTACAAATGTGCACTTCCTTCTACACATTTGTTACCTTAAACTTACACTCTGGGCTGGACACTACTGGTGCAGCTATGAATAAGAATAAAGAGACAGAAAAGTAGGCAAGTACAGCAGAATGAGACCCAGGTCAGGACAGCACAGGGTGCTGAGGGTCCATGGAGAGAGTTGGAGGAGAGATGGAAGACGTGTGGGTCAAGTGGGGAGAAGACCCCACTCCAGTGGAGAGCCATCAGCACCACACCCAGACTTGAGGGTGTAGGAACAGGTCAGGGAAGCCCTGATTTTCTAAATTAAGCCTTTAAGTCCTCAGATTCTAAAGCAGATGATGCTTTGGGAAAATTCAGATAGTTGAAAAACAGAATCTGAACTAAGATGGTTAAGAATAGAGAGATGATAAGTAAATGAATAAATGAGAATAACAAACAAGATTCTAACCACTGATTAAAAAATGGAGGATGATGGAGAGAAGTCAAGGACTGACCCTCATCTCACGGCTTCACCAATTCGCAAAGGTGCCTGAGCACATCCACAGCAGGGGTGGCACAGTTGTTCAGCCAAGACATGTTGGGCTCAAGTGTTTACAAGACAGAAATAGCCACAGTCCAGCTGGCTCAGATCTGATCAAGAGAAAAGGAAGCCACCAGTTGTCACAGAAACAATTCAATGAGGAAAAGGTTTTCTGGATTACAAGTCTTTTTTCAAGATTTTCCACAATAAACATGTATTACTTTTATATTCACAAAGAATACACACACCAGGAGCAGTCACTGCAGACTCTGCAGCAAAGTCAAAAAAGAAGTGCAGTTAGCACTAGTGACCCTTGGTGACCTTGTTGAGAGGAACCGCAACAGATGAGAAGGCATGGTGCCCGTGGAGGGTGACTGGAGAGGGAAAGAGTGTGCTGACCATGGCCTCTCTCACTGCACTTAGCTGTGAAGGAAACTGTTCATACACACCTGTTACCTAAATCCTTTCTGGTAATTCCATGAGATATAACTCAGTAAGCGTAACCTAAGAAACTTTACTCTAGGCTTGGTGCCCATAGCACAGTGGTTATGGCACCAGCCACATACACTGAAGGTGGAGGGTTCAAACCTGGCCCGGGCCAGCTAAACAACTGCAACAAAAAACAGCCAGGCATTGTGGTAAGCACCTGTAGTCCCAGCTACTTGGGAGGCTGAAGCAAGAGAATCGTTTAAGCCCAAGAGTTTGAGGTTGCTGTGAGCTGTGATGCCACGGCACTATACCATGTACATAGTGAAACTCTGTCTCAAGGAAAAAAAAAAAAAAAGAAACTTTACTCCAGTGAAGGCCAGAGTCTTGCTTTCCATGAGTCAGCGTTTCTTTTAGACTCATCATGTCGAATTTGCCAAAGCTGGCAAAACTCTCACCTAAAGTTGGTGTACAATTCCAAAACAAAGCCATGAAAGATACCTGAACTGTGCGCTATTAAAAAAAAGCGCACAGATAAGCCTAAAGAGTCACACTACCTCTTGTCAACAGAGGAGCAGTTAACTGGCCATGCCTGGCTAGAACAGGAGAAAGGATATGATTTCTCATGGTGCTAATGGGAAGCCATAACATGAAAGGCAGATGCCAGGTGTCCTTTCTTGTTATTCTCCAGTCCTGCCTATCAAAACAAGTTAGAAGATAAGGCATTTCCTATTACTACTTCAGTTAAAGACAGGAACACTAATTCCAAAAAAAAGTCATTTTTAATATATAACCGCCATTATTTATAAAAATCAGAGGAATAAGGATAGTATATGAAGGACCCTTCCCCACTATACCTTCAGAAGAAAAAAAACTATACAGTAAATAAATTCATTATTTGCTTCTTAAAGAAAACGGAAAAGTTTCCAGAAACCATCTTTTTTTTTTTTTTTTTTTTTTTGAGACAGTCTCACATTTTTTGCCTTTGGCAGAGTACCATGATGTCATAAGCCTCAAATTCTTGGCCTCAAGAAATTCTCTTGCCTCAGCCTCCCAAGTTGCTGGGACTACAGGTGCCAGTCATAACGCCCAGCTATTTTTAGAGATGAGGTCTAGCTCTTGCTCAGGCTGGTCCCAGAAACAATCTTATGAAAGATTTCTTCACTGGAATATCATACAAATGATTAGCAACTTCAGCAAAGTACTATATGTATATATGATGAAATCCTTGCTTTGTTTTTGTTATTGTTGAAATCTGTGATGCTACAAATGAAGAAGTGGAAGTAAAATGGCTTTTAAAGCCCCACAGCTAGGTTGTGGTAAAATTAAGATTACAATTAAGAAAATTGTGTCTCCTGGATCTATACTTTTCCCCGTTACAGAAGAAGGCATATCAAAAACCTAGGTTCAATTATGACATACATGAAATTAAAGAGCTTTTCCTTTCAAATTAGGTCAATTTTTAAGTGCACATTAAACCTACAGAACTATGATGCATAAAAGTAGACATACCACATTCTTATATGCCACACCCATCTAAAAGTTTGTAAAAACTGCTTCCATGGGCTCGGTGCCTGTGGCTCAAGCGGCTAAGGTGCCAGCCGCATACACCTGAGCTGGCAGGTTCGAATCCAACCCGGGCCCGCCAAACAACAATGACAACTGCAACTCAAAAATAACCAGGCGTTCTGGCAGACACCTGTAGTTCCAGCTACTCAGGAGGTGGAGGCAGGAGAATCGCTTGAGCCCAGGAATTGGAGGTTGCTTTGAGCTGTGATGCCACAGCACTCTACCCAGGGTGACAGCTTGAGGCTCTGTCAAAAAGCAAAAACAGCTTCCAAGGCTATTTCACTGGAAAAAGTACCCAAAGCAGGTGAGTGTGGATATAGGCAAAGAGGCACAGGGCTTTCACCTCCCCCAATATGCCTTTGAGCAGTGACAGAAAAAATGTATCCACCTCTCAGAGCTCCTTAAATATTAAGAACAAAAGCAACTGTAGACTAGAAAAGATAATATTTCTCTAACTTACCTCCAAATTATTGGGGGGATGACTTTTTCAGAGAGGGAGTTCACACTTTTTTTTTTTTTTTTGAGACAGAGCCTCAAGCTGTCCTCCTGGGCAAAGTGCCGTGACATTACAGCTCACAGCAACCTCCAACTCCTGGGCT
>NW_003852476.1:50093-58031 GCF_000181295.1 Otolemur garnettii | reverse complement strand
TCCCTGCACACACCCCTTCTGGGAGGTCCACATGTCCAGCTCTCTGGAAGCTCTCTGAACTCTGTCCTTTCAGGTTTTTGTGGAGACTTCATTACATAGGCATGATTGACAACCATATAGAAAGGTGACTGCACGAAAGGCACGTTATCTAAACCCAGCACGGCCTGTGTGTTCAGACCTTTCTTGGCCTCACTGTGTTGCTTGCCTTCCTACAGGGGTCCTCAAACTTTCTAAACAGGGTGCCAGTTCACTGTCCCTCAGACTGTTGGAGGGTTGGACTGCAGGCCCCGGGACAAGTTGGCTGCTAAGCAGTATAGGCAGCAGCGGCAAAAACACCCGGTGGGCCAGATAAATGTCCTAGGCGGGCCGCAGTTTGAGGACGCCTGCTCTAGGATATGGGGAAGGACCCTCTCTGGAATGAGGGCCTTTTGACCCACAGTCAGATTAGAAGGTGAAGGGAGGGCAGAAGGTCAGAGAGAGAGTGATTCTGTTTCCTGAGGCCTAAAGTGCACCAAGATTACAGCAAAAGCCCAAAGGCTGTGGGAGTTATAAGCCAGGAACAGTGGAGGAAAACCAGTGTGTGTGTGTTCCTGTTTGTGGAGATGATATACACATCTATGTATCGTAAGGTCACAGCTGTCTTCCTGAATTTGAAGGGTGTCATATGGAAAAGGAATTAGGCCCACTTAGTGTATGGCCCTGGGCTCACCCTGAAATCACAGTGGATATGAAGTACAGCAAAACAGACTGGACTCAGTACACGAAAGTACATTCCTGCACTTAATTCTGCTTGGTGGGACAGCTTACTTTACAATGCAATGAAAATTTTATTATTGGAAATGTTAAAACACCTGCAAGTTAGACTAGTATTTCTCAACTAAAAAAAAAAAAAAAAAAAAAACCTTTAGTCTATTTTCAAGCCCCAAAAGCTCATTGGACAACTGCCCCTATATAAGCCAGAGACCCTGAGCACGGACTTGGGCAGATCTCAGGAGAAAGAGCAGAAGAGCAAAGAGGTTTGGCTCTGTAACACTTGTATCCTGCTCTATGAGATTTGCCCCTTTATAAGAGCTGTAGACATTCACAAGGGGGGTTCACCCCTTTGTAAGAGCTGTAAACACTTGCAAGGAGATTTGCTCCTTTATAAGAGCTGTTAACACTCGTATTATAAAACCTATCTTACTGCTAATCCTACTCTACAAGGAGGTGTGGCTTGTTATAAGAGCTGTAACACTTATACCTATTGAATAAAACCTATCCTGTGGTCCATCGCTTCATTCTTCGAACCGCCGAGACCAAGAGCCTGGAAATTCAGTATCAAAAATCCAGTATCAATATAATGTCTACCTCTATCGCCCTGGGCAAAGTGGTGCAGTACAGTCCCAGCTCACAGCAACCTCAAACTGCTGGGCTCAAGTCATCCTCCTGCCTCTACCTCCTGAGTTGCTTGCTCATGGCACAGAGAGCCCAGCTAATTTTTTTTGGAGACAGATTCTCACTACATTGCCCTTGGTAGAGTACCGTGGCATCGCAGCTCACAGCAACCTCAAACTCTTAGGCTTAAGCGATTCTCTTGCTTCAGCCTCCCAAGTAGCTGGGACTATAGGCGTCCATCGTAACACCTGGCTATTTATTTTGTTGCAGTTGTCATTGTCATTGAGTTGGCCAGGGCAGGATTCGAACCCATCAGCCTCAGTGTCTAGGGCTGGCACTATAACCACTGTGCCACAGGTGCCGAGCTAGCCCAGCTAATTTTTTAAAAACCCTTTCTTTTTATTTAAGAGATGGGGTCTAGGCCAGGTGTGGTGGCTCAGGCCTGGGATCCTAGCATTCTGAGAGGCTGAGGCAGAAGGATTGCTTGAATCCAGGAGTTTGAGGTTGCTATGAGCTAGGCTGACTGCCACAGCACTCTAGCCTGGGCAACAGAGTGTGACTATGTTTTAAAACGAGAGAGAGATATGGGGTCTGTCAGGTTTCCATTTTTGTTTTTAGGGAATATTCACTACAGCCTTTTCATGGAATCTCTGAATTTTGCCTCAGAAAGGCTGGGTGGTTGATAGTACACAATGAAAAAAATCCTTTATCATCTGTGAATAGACACAAAGTAATACATCCACAATACAAAAATAATCAATCTTGGCAGCACCTGTGGCTCAGTGGGTAGGCAGGTTTGAACCTGGCCCAGCCAAAATGCAACAAAACATAGCCAGGCGTTGTCGCAGGCACCTGTAGTCCCAGCAACTTGGGAGGCTGAGGCAAGAGAATTGCCTAAGCCCAGGAGTTGGAGGTTGCTGTGAGCTGTAACGCCACAGCACTCTACCAAGGGCCATACAGTGAGACTCTGTCTTAATTAAAAAAATAAATAAATAGGCTCGGCGCCTATGGCTCAACCAGCTAAGGCGCCAGCCACGTACACCTAGGGTGGCGGGTTCGAATCCCCAGCCCGGACCCGCCAAACAACAATGACGGCTGCAACCAAAAAATAGCCGGGCGTTGTGGCGGGAGGCGGAGGCAGGAGACTCGCTTGAGCCCAGGAGTTGGAGGTTGCTGTGAGGTGTAATGCCACGGCACTCTACCCAGGGGGACAGCTTGAGGCTCTGTCTCAAAATAAATAAATAAATAAATAAATAAAAAATCAATCATCAGGCACCAAAGGGACCCACACTGGAAAGGTTACCTAGTTAAGTATATACTGGGGTTGTATGCTTGTCTTATCCCTCTTGTAAACTATTCCTTAAGCACACGGAGGGATTTTCATCTTTGCAAACCCACAGCCATCCCATTCCACAGATTTTGGAATAATCCTAAATTCCTAAAGCCATATGTCAGAGGCAATGGTTTATAACAAGGTATATAGAACACTTAATTGCAAGGTTAAATCTGAGCTTTTAAAATTAGCTTTGCAGGCTGCACCTGTAGCTCAGTGGGTAGGCCACCAGCCCCATATACCAAGGGTGGCGGGTTCAAACCTGGCCCGGCCAAACTGCAACAAAAAAATAGTTGGGCGCTGTGGTGGGTGCCTGTAGTCCCAGCTACTCAGGAGGGTGAGGCAAGAGAATCGCCTAAGCCCAGGAGTTGGAAGTTGCTGTGAGCTGTGATGCCACAGCGCTCTACTGATCTCTAAGGAAAAAAAAAACTAGATTTGTATGAATCCAGATTCTGAGGGAGAGAAAAAGTCAGGAGATTAGAGGAGCCCTTACAAGTCCTACCCTAAGAAAATGCCTTAAATGTTAGTATGTGTTACTTGACACGGTTGTAATCATAATATGTATTCAATGTTGTGCTTTTCATCACAAGTACTTTCCATGTTATAGTCTTCAAACCCATCTGTAAATATATAAATTCAAGAATGTATTTTAACCATTCCTTCTAACCACGGACATTATAATATAACATCTTCACAGATATACAGTCTTTTATGCATTTAAAGGTATATCCTTACAAAAGATTTCCAGAAATGCAATTCCTGAGTCCAAGTGGGCAGTACTAATCTTCACTGCTAACAGCAAGACAAGTATGGTAGTTTTACGGCCACGGTTTTGTTTAATGTGGAGAACTGTTTTTCTGCCTAAGGAAAGAAACCAACATAAAGCTAGAAGTAAAAGGTACACATAAGTGATAACACCTTGTTTTTATTTAACACCTCTCAGACCTTTACTATGTACCAGGTACTATTCTAAGCTTATAACACCCACAAAAATCCTAAGTGAAGGAAGACTCTCATCTCCTACTGTACATGAGGAGACCAAAGCAGAGGTAGGTTAAGAGCCTTGCAAAGATCACATGGCAAATATCCCGGAGTCTGGACACGCAGTGATCAGGAGCCATAACCCATGCTCCTGCCTGTGTAGTGAGGAAGGAATACAGAAGGGTCATGGAGGAGGACCCCTTAGCCAGCTCACCCTCAAGTAACAAAAGTACTGGGGCTATGGATTCAATTTTGGATGCCTCAAGTTTGATATGGGTTACTCTAAAATATGAGTGCCCAGTATAAAAAATTATTTCAAATTGAAGGCCATTCAAGGTCAAGAAACACTGAAGGTGGCCCTCCCCCTATCTGTACACAATGAACTGGCCTGAGGAGAGGATCAAAGGGGACCACTGAGTCCACTTCCCCCTTCCTTCAGGAATGAGGGTCGGGAATATAGGTGGACCTGGCCCAAATCATCTAGGTCATAAACACCTGTCTCCTGGGTTAAGCTATAAATCAATCTATTTCTCCCCATCCATTTGTCCTCCCTAGCAACTGTACTCCCTATACTCCTCAATTTCCCTTCCCCTCTGAAAAGGCCTCTATAAAGATATCTGAACTCCTTTGGAATATTGGGTTATCACTCTGTGAGTTCTCCCCGTGTGCATGAGAAATCCTTTCTTTTATTAATCTGCTTTAATTGTGAATTGATCTTTTGCTGAATTTTTAGGGAAAAAGGCAAAATTCCTCTTACCCTCACAATACCTTAGTTGAAATTAATTCATTCATTTATCAAACATTTACCTTTCCTTTTAAGCGCCAGGCACTGGTCTAGGCCCCAGGGCTTCAGCATGAACAAACTATAGGAATTTCTACCCTTATGGTAAACTTGAGAAATACACAGTAATCCCTCTTTTGTTCATTTCCAAATCTAAAACTTTCCAGTGAATTGAAATAAACTTAATGATAAAAGCAGACCTCATTACAAACATTCAAATTTTGTTTTTGGTAAAGAGAAACTTCAAAAATTGATTATGAGACAGTATGGAGCAGAGGAGTGAGGACTGATGACATTACAAAAGAATGAAGTGTTGCCGCCCAGCCAAGTTCTTCTACTCAAGAGGAAGGCATGTCCACAGACAGCAGAGAAAAGGTTTATTCTGCAAAGTGCTAAGCAGGGAGAAAGGAACATTCTCTCAAACTCACCTCCCCAAGAAATGGGGGACAGCATATTTAAAGACAGTTTGTTGGGCAGAGGGCTGGGCAATCAGGGTCTGCTGATTGGCTAGTTTGGGGGTGGAATCATCAGTCTTTTGGTGTGGGCCACTGTCTGGGTGGGTCAGTTACTGGGATGCAGTTCCTTAGGTGGAGGGACCAAAACCAGCTGAGTTAGTTCCTTGGTTTGCATGGGTCTGTCAGTCCACTGGAATGCAGGACCTGGAAGGTATCTCTAAAACTACCCACAGGTTCCAAATAGGTGATAGTATTTATGGAGAAAAGTTAAAAATCTTTACAGCTACCACCTGTGCTGCCTAGAGTAGCAATTACAGAGAAGCAAACAAGGGGACATGAGGGTTGTCCAGTGACGGAGGGGCCAGTGGCTAACTATCACTGTTGTTCTAGCTGAGCCTGCTTCTTCACTGTTTACTAGGCCTGCTCTTTCAGAGTTTTGGGGGCCCTTGCTGTAGCTCCTGCCTCATATCCCTTTACTAATTTGTAAGGGTGGTTTCAAAAGTTAGAATATACCAAATACACCTCTCTACAGACTGGAGCATACACTGAGACTATTGCAGTGCCAATTTATAATGGATTTATTTACAAAAATTAGTCAAAATAGAATGAGAAAAAGAACAGACGAGAATGATATTAAAATAGCAAATGAGAAACTGTAAAATGCTAAACAAATTAATAAAGGGTAACACCTGGAATTAATATTTGTTGTATCTAGATTTTCTAGGTCCTGTCAACTGTTTTGGACAGTGGGCCATGTGAAGCTATACACAAGACTTTAAACTTTCCCCAAGAACACACTGGGCCCAAGAGAAGCAGTTACCTTACTATACTTTTACCACACAATTGCTACTTCATCATGAGTGTATTTAAGTCACTAGGCATACCAAAAGTACCACACATAACAAAAATTTATGTCTCACAGTTCCAGAGGTTGGAAGTCCAAGGTAAAGCTGCTGCAAGTCTGGTTTCTCCCTTAGGCCTCTCTTTTGGGAAGATGGCTCTTTGCTCATTAAGTCCTTACATGCTCCACCTTCCTTGGTGCACAAATGCCCCTCATGTCTCTTTTGTATATAAATTTTCTCTTGTAAGGAGAGAAAATACCTGGAAAAAGTGAAGTCTAAGAGAACAGAGGTCTTCTCAAGGGGACCCCAAGGATACACCTGTGAGGTCCTCCCTGTGGTGACTCAGCTCTTAGGAATTTGCAGAAAGTTAACTTCCTGGGATCTGGAAACTAACACTTGCTTCTGCTGCTGTAAAAGCCAGAGCCCGCTTCTGCAGCTTGATTCAAAGTGACCAGTGAGAAAGGTACCCGTGGGCTGGCACTTTTTGACTGGGGATAAAAAGATGACTGAGCCACTGGGGAGCATAGGCAATGCTCTCTGGCAGGCTGAAATAAAGTCTTTCCTCACATAAACACAGTGTTTGGGTGTTCTTTCTCTCCATGGGGGCTTGTCTTCCTGCAACAAGGACACTGATCAGATTGGACTGCAGCTTACCCTCACAGCCTCATTCTAATTTAGTCATCTTTTTGAAGACCTTTCCTCCAAATTCTGTTGAATTCCAAGTGACTAGATCAGTGATTTTCAACTGTGAAAAAGTATAAAGACCAATAATTAAATTATTTTCAAAAGAAGTTCAAAACACAGTAAATATATATACATATATATGTATGTGTGTGTGTGTGTGTATATATATATATATATATTTATTTTTTTTATTTTTTTTTTTTTTTGCATTTTTTGGCCGGGGCTGGGTTTGAACTCACCACGTCTGGCATATGGGGCCAGTGCCATACTCCTTTGAGCCACAGGCACTGCCCCTCCATATTTTTTATCTGTAATTCCATTTGGCTATATTTTCCTTATTGATCTGTACATTTTTTTCCCCCTTAGGAACAAACTTTTGCTAGATGTGTGTGTTGTAAATATCTTCTCCAAGTGGCTTTCATCCTTTTTTTTTTGAGACAGAGTCTCACTATGTCACCGTGGGTATGGGTAGAGTGCTATGACATCACGGCTCACAACAACCTCAAACTCTTGGGCTTAAGCGATTCTCTTGCCTCAGCCTCCCAAGTAGCTGGGACTACAGGCGCCCACCACAATGCCCAGCTATGTTTTTGTTGCAGTTGCCATTGCTATTTAGCTGGCCCAGGCCAGGTTTGAACCGCCAGCCTGAATGTATGTGGCCAGCATCCTAGCACCTGAGCTGCAGGCGCTGCTGTAGCTTTCATTGTTTTAATGGTGACTTTCTTTTAAGGTATTATATACAAATAATAAATGCACAGATTTAAAGTGTGCAGGTTGATCCTTTGACAAATGTAACTGTGTAACTGCTATGGGTAGAGATTTCGGTTACCCCACAAAGCTGCAATGTGCTTCTTTTCAGTAAATCTCCCTAACTCCTGGGGAACAATTATTGTGTTATATATCATCATAGATTAGATTTGCTTGTTCTACAGTTTCACATAAATGATGTTATACTATAGTACTGTTATTTTTTCTGTGGCTTATTTTGCTCAGCGTAATGTTTTAGAGATCCATTCATGTTATTACATAGAGCAGTATTTTATTTCTGTGAGTATTCTATTATATAAATGTGACAATTTACCCAGTCACCTGTTTGAGGACATTTGGATTGATTCAAGTTTTGGAGTACAATGAATAAAGCTGCTATGAACATTCTTGTAATAATCTTTTTGGTTAAAATGCTTGCATTTGGGGGCGGCACCTGTGGCTCAGTGGGTAGAGCACTGGCCCCGTATACCAAGGGTGGTGGGTTGAAGCCCGCCCTGGCCAAACTACCACAAAAAATAGCCGGGTGTTGTGGCAGGCGCCTGTAGTCCCAGCTACTCGGGAGGCTGAGGCAAGAGAATCGCCTAAGCCCAGGAGCTGGAGGTTGCTGTGAGCTGTGTGACACCATAGCACTCTACTGAGGGCAGCAAAGTGAGACTCCGTCTCTACAAAAAGAAAAAAAAAATGCTTGCATTTGCCTTAGATCGGTGGTTCTCAACTTTC
>NW_003852476.1:47465-50073 GCF_000181295.1 Otolemur garnettii | reverse complement strand
ATAGCAATCACCATTGACACAGCTGGACGTTCTCCTAAATAATGCCATCACAAAACTGTTCACAAAATAGTATTTTAAGTTTTTTTTTTTTTTTTCCTGCAGTTTTTGGCTGGGGCTAGGTTTGAACCCACCACCTCCAGCATATGGAGCTGGCACCCTACTCCTTTGAGCCATAGGCGCCACCCACAAGTATATATTTTCTTATTCTCTTTTTTTGATCAACATAAGAAGTTTAATTATAGGTTCACAAGTATGCCCTGAGATTTTTTTTAAAAGGTTGGAAATCACTGGACTAGAGGCTAGGGCTTTAACATATGAATTGGGGAAGGGGACTAAATTCAACCCAAAACAAATGTAAGAACTTTGCTAGTTAAGTTTGCTGTTTCTGTTTGGATCTGAGCACTCCATAATCCAAGTCAGTACAAGAGAATGGCAAAGTGACTCAAGAGCTCGCTGCTCCAGTAATAAAACTAAGGTGGATAATCTTCTAACTTACTGCAGAAATGTCTGGAAAGGGGGTATATTATCATTCCTATTAATGAAAATCTCCTTTATACAAAGTACAGTGGTTATTAACCTTTTTTTCCCCAGTCAGCAAGTACTCTGAAATTTTCATAAGGAAACAGCACTCACCTACAAAGTTCAACATTATTGTCTTAGGACATTCACAAATCACTCCTCTAAAGTTTGTCAGGCTCCCTGGACTCAGGTTGAAGAGCACTGGCCTCAGGGGCCACTTATTACATGGTTTGTTATGAAAATTGAGATACATAAAAATCAAGACATAAAATCTGCACAGATGGAAACAAATAAGCCTCCCAGCAACACTGATAAGCCAAGCCAGTTGAAACTTGCACAGGTGAGTCAGAAAGGACACTGTTGGCTGTGTTTCTTGGAAGCAAAATAATGGACCATAATAGAGCTGTTTCAAAACTTTTGTCATGACCCACATACCTAAACTTAAAAACTAAGTCTGTTAATCAATGGAACAAAATACAAATTGAGATTACCTTGAAAAATACAGGATGGGTCTGGCATAGTGGCTCACTCCTATAATCCCAGCACTCTGGCAAGTCAAGGTGTGAGGATCCCTTGAGCTCAGGAGTTTGAGAGCAGCCTGAGCAAGAGCAAGACCTCCTCTCTACTAAAAATAGAAAAACTAGCCAGGCATAGTGGTGGGTGTCAGCAGTCCTAGCTACTGAGGAGGCTTGAGTCACAGGGATGGCTTAAGCCCAAAGAGTTTGAGGTTGCTGTGAGCTATGATTCTACAGCACTCTACCCAGGGTGACAGAGTAACAAAAAAAAAATTTTTTTTAAGTGCCTTAATTTGATCACACTAGCTTTGTGTTGTATCCAAGACAGAACAGTGGCAAGATGAAGCACTAGAAAACAAAACTCCTGGCTTGGCACCTGTAGCTCAAGTGACTAGGGCGCCAGCTACATACACCAGAGCTGGTGGGTTCAAATACAGCCCAGGCCTGCCAAACAACAATGACAACTACAACCAAAAAATTAGCTGGGTGCTGTGGCGGGTGCCTGTAGTCTCAACTACTTGGGAGGCTGAGGCAAGAGAATTGCTTAAGCCCAAGAGTTTGAGGTTGCTGTGAGCTATGACGCTACAGCACTCTACTGAGGGCAGCAAAGTGAGACTCCGTCTCTACAAAAAGAAAAAAAAAATGCTTGCATTTGCCTTAGATCGGTGGTTCTCAACTTTCCTAATGCCATGACTCTTTAATACAGTTTCTCATGTTGTGGTGACCCCCAACCATAAAATTATTTTCATTGCTACTTTATAACTGTAAGTTTGCTACTGTTATGAATCATAATGTAAATATCTGATATTAGGCGACCCCCGTGAAAGGGTCATTTGACCTCCAAAGGAGTCGCGACCCACAGGTTGAAAACCGCTGCCTTAGATAAATAGCTAGGGGATTCAACTTGGGTTTTATAAGAAAATACCTGACAGTTTTCCAAAGTGATTGTACTATTTTATATCCCCAACACAATGCTAAGAGTTCCATTTGCTCCACACCCTTATCAATTTTTGGTATTGCTTAATTTCATTTGAGTCCTCCTAGTAGGTGTGAAATTGCACCTAATTGTAGTTTTAACTTAGGTTTTTTTTTTTTTTTTAAGAGACAGAGTCTCACTTTGTTGCCCTGGGTAGAGTGCTGTGGAGTCACAGCTCACAGCAACCTCCAGCTCCTGGGCTTAGATGATTCTCTTGTCTCAGCCTCCCGAGTAGGTGGGACTACAGGTGCCCACAACAACACCTAGCTATTTTTTGTTGCAGTTCGGCTGGGGCCGGGTTTGAACCTACCGCTCTTGGTATATGGGACCGGCGCCCTACTCACTGAGCCACAGCACCACCCAGTTCCTCTAATCCTTAATGATGTTATTAGATTTGCTTGTTCTACAGTTTCACATAAATGATATCATACTGTAGTACTGTTATTTTCTCTGTAGCTTATTTTGCTCAGCATAGTGTTTAGAAATTCTTTCACACTATTGCATAGAGCAGTATTTTATTTCTGTGAGTATTCTATTATGTAAATATGACAATTTATCTATTCTCCTGTTTGAGTATCTTTCATGTGCTTATTGGCCA
>NW_003852476.1:37503-47445 GCF_000181295.1 Otolemur garnettii | reverse complement strand
AAAAAAAAAAAAAAAGAAAGAAAAAGAAAACAAAACTCCTATTCGTTAAAAAGATTTGTCACACCTTTTTTTTCATTATTTCAGATTAATGTGAGGTTACAAATAATTAGTTTACATTTGTTAGAAAAAGTCCAGGTTGTATTTCAGTACTTTACCCAGGAAGTGTGCCATATGCCCTACATTGTACCCGTTAGGTGGGAGCTTACTGAGCCCCTCCCCACTTCTTGAATTTGTGTTTTTCTCTCACGTGGGTCTGTACTTGTTCATCTACTAGTTTCAAATTAGTATTGAGTATATGTTTTTCCATTCTTGAGATACTTACTAAGGAGAATGTTTAATTCTATCCAGGCAAATAAAAAAGATGTAAAGTCTCCATCTTTTTATGGCTGAATAGTAACCCATGGTATATGTACACCACAGTTTAATAATCCATTCCTGGGCTGATGGGTACTTGGGTCATTTCCACACCTTTGTGATTGTGAACTGAGCTGGGATAAACATTCAAGGGCAAATGTCTTTATGGCAAAATGATTTTTTTTTTATTCTAGGTAGATGCCTAGTAGTAGGATTGCAGGATCAAATGGAAAGTCTAATTTGAGTTCTTTGAGGATTCTCCATAGTTCTTTCCACAGAGGCTATATTAGTTTGTAGTCCCATCAACAGTGCAGAAGTGTTCCTTTATCCCTGCACCCTTGCCAGCATCCACAGCTTTGGGACTTTGTGATGTGGGCCCTTCTCACTGGGGTTAGGTTCTGATTTGCATTTCTCTGAGATGATTAGGGACAATGGGCATTTTTTCATATGTTTTTGGCCATCTTAATTCTTCTTGGGAGAAGTTTCTGTTCATTCATCTTGCCCAGTGAGTAATTAATTGGGTTGTTGAGTCTTTTTGTTGATTTGCTTGAGTTCCCTGTAGATTCTGGTTATTGGCCCTTTATCAGCCTTGTAACATTTGTGTATCTTTTCCCATTCTGAAGGTAATCTATTTAGTTTGTTTACTGCATCCTTAGCTGGGCAGAAGCTTTTAAGCTTGATCAAGTCCCATTTGTTTTATTTTTATTTATTTATTTGTTTTTAGAGACAGAGTCTCACTTTGTCACCCTTAATCAAAGCTCACAGCAACCGCCAGCTCTTGGGCTTAGGCAATTGCCTCAGCCTCCCAAATAGCTGGGACTACAGGCTCCCACCACAATGCCTGGCTATTTTTTTGTTGCAGTTTGGCCAGGGCCTGGTTCAAACCCTCCACCCTCGGTATATGGGGCCAGCACCCTACCCACTGAGCCACAGGTGCTGCCCCCATTTGTTTATTTCTGATGCTAATGCAATTGCCAATGGGGTCTTCTTCATAAATCTTTCCCCAGGCCTGTATCATTAAGAGTTTTCCCCCACACTTTCTTCTAGAGTTTTTATCATTTTGTGTCTTATATTTAAATCTTTTATCTAGCATGAGTCAATTTTTCTAAGTGGTAAGAAGTCTTTTTTATACATACATGGCTAACCAGTTCTCCCAGCAAATACGGATTTTTTTTTTTTTTTGAGACAGAGAGCCTCAGGCTATCCCCGAGTAGAGTGCCATGACATCACAGCTCACAGCAACCTCCAACTCCTGGGCTCAAGCGAGTCTCCTGCCTCAGCCTCCCAAGTAGCTAGGACCACAGGCATCTGCCACAACGCCCAGCTATTTTTTGGTTACACCTGTCATTGTTGTTTTTGGAGGGCCTGGGCTGGACTCGAACCCGCCACCTTAGGTGCATGTGGCTGGCACCTCAGCCACTTGAGCCACAGGTGTCAAGCCGCAAATAGGGATTTTTTACCCCCCATTCTTCTGTTTCGTTTATCGAAGATTAGATGGCAACATAAGGGTGTTTCCACTGTCAAACCATTATTTTCAAAAATGTTACCTTAAAAATAACTTGAAGATCCACCCGAAAAACTGCTGAGAAACAAACCTTATTTCCTGATCTATCACTTTAATTTGTCCATTTATGACTTATATGTCCAAAAGTCCAAGTGCATTTTAAAAGGGAACTCAGAAAATCCCCCAAAGAAATGTGAAAATCAGGTTATTCAATTGTAGATACTGTGAAAGTGAAGAATCAACTCAATCTTGCTTAGCTTTGGGTATTAAGAGGGAAATCTGCTCATCTCAAGAGCGCTGACCTTGTACAACATCTGAAGTGAATAAAGGAAAAAAGGGAACAAGAATGGGTAAAGGGACAAAAGTTAAGTATCTAGTTACCTTTAGATTTATTGAAGAAAATCTCCCCTATTAACCCCACCACAGATATTCTCATGAACTTCATTGAGCTGAGCAAACTACACTTTTATGAAGAGAATGAGGGTTTTTTTCCTTAAGCAAATTAGTTCTTCCCAGAAACAAAATATCATATTATAAACATTAATAGAAGACTATTTAAAAGCAACCTCAAACTCTTGTGCTCAAGCCATCCCCTTGCCTCAGCCTCCCAAGTAGCTGAGACTACAGTCACCCACTACAATGCCCAGCTATTTTCTGAGAGGGGGTCTCACTCTGGTTCAGGCTGGTCTCAAACATGTGAGCTCAGGTAATTCACCTGCCTCAGCTTCCAGAGTGCTAGGATTATAGGTGTGAGCCAACCACCCAGCCTATATATCAATTCATTTTTAAAAACTTTAACAGAAGCAGGTAAGACTTTAAGACAGCTATTTTGTAACATTATACAATTAAAGAAGTATACAGTAATCTGAGCACATACTAATCCCTAATTATTATTTCCAGCTGGGAAGTAACTGCCAATAAGCACTCTGAGACCACCTACTGATTAGAGTAACTTCAGAGGCTCCATGTCATTCTGCAGTAACCAACTACCCAATGAACTACACTGCGTGTCTCAACATGCTGCTATGATGTACTAATTAAAAATATACTTAAAGACATTAAATTCCTTAAATTTCATTTCCTGATAGGTTTTGATCAAATAAATGTAAAAAATGAAAGTAGATATCACCATTTTGCAACTTCTACTAAAGTAATGGATCTAGGTATTGGTCATCAGTAGCTGCTAACATCCTAAAACTGAAACAGACATTACATGCCTCCCAATGGGGTAGGGGAGATGCTTACTTTAAGAAAACATCAATTCTAATCTGCTAGATACTTGAAGGGGTGTCCAAGCTGCAGCCCACAGGCCTCATGCTGATTTTGTGAGGACTTTTTTTGCTTATGTGTGGTGCTGGATATCTAAAAAATATGCACGGCCCTTTGTTTTGCTAATCAGCTTTTGGTAGTGTTTGTGTAGAGTACAGCCCAAGACAACTCTTATTCCTCCAATGTACTTACTGCAGGAAAGAAAAAAGGTTGGACGCCCCTGTTAGAGCAAACTAAAACTTCACATAAAACACAAGAGACAGAGAAATATGTGAAACCACATTTGAGGGATACAAAACAGCAAAATGTAGATTGTGGGAAATTACAGAACAATAAAACCCTGGTTTCTTCAAAACAAAGTCCAACTAAGAGAGAGACTGACTTTTATAAATGACACTTGAGAGACCAACCAACCAAATGCACCATAAATGAATCTTCAGTCAGATTGACTATAAAAAATTAACATGTGTATAAATTTTTTTCCCATTTCTGGAAAGTTCTCAAAATATGTCTTTGCATTTTTAATTCCTGATCTCCTAGAGCTTCATCCTGAAATAGATTAAATAACATGATGTCAAGAATTTCCTTCAAAATAACGTAAGGAAATAAATGGTTAGATGTATAGAACAGACAAGACTGAAAGTGAGCTGAGAAATTGTTGAAGTTGTATGGTGGCTAAGCCAGGGAGGGTTTATTACCACTCTTACTGTACACAGCTAGATTTTCCCATAATTACTGGTTTTAAAAAAGGAGAAATAAATGGAAGAATTTGGAAAACTGTGGGTGAAGGAGCCTTAAAATGTTCATTATGCACACACCGTATGGAGCAGCACATCTTCAGGTCTGGAATTAGGTGAATGTGGATGTCAGTGGCTCCCTGGGGAGGTAGCTCTGCAGGAACTTCAGGCCCGGGCCCTGTGATGCAGACTCCTTCCTGGTTCAAACAACGGGCACCAAGGTTAAGTTCTTGCCCTACTCCACACCCATTACTGAAAACTGAACAGGAAATAAATCAGAAAGCAACTTAAAAAAAGATGAAAAGAAAAAAGACAAACACATGGGAAGCCAAACAATAAAAAAGTACTAGAAGGTAATAGTAGTCAAGACCAATCAATCCAAGTCTTAATTAAATGCAGGTGACTTTCAACCCTTGACTCTACAACCTCAATGACCAGTCTGGTTAGTACCGGAATTGGCCTTGTATAAGTGCACTTTCACAACTTTAAATAAAGACATATATAAATTGAACATTTAAATAAACGCATGGGGAGAAAGGGGAAGGAGAGGATGGGTAAATTCACACCTACAGGGTACAGTGCACACTACCTGAGTAAAGGGCAACTTTAACTCAACCTGTACAAAAACAAAGCATGTAAACAAAATGTGCTTCTGATATTTAAAAAAATGCACAGGGCCGGGTGAGGTGGCTCACACCTATAATCTTAGCACTCTGGGAAACCAAGGTGGATGGATCACCTGAGCTTGCAAGTTTAAGACAGCCTGATCCAGAGCAAACCCTCCCCAACCCCATAAAAATAGTCAGACGTTGTGGTAGGTGCCTGTAGTCCCAGATACTCAGGAGGCTGAGGCAAGAGGACTGCTTGAGCACAAGAGTTGGAGGTTGCTGTCAGCTATGACACCATAGCACTCTACCAAGGACAACAAAGTGAAACACTGTCTCAAATAAATAAATAAATACAAAAGTATGCACCAGATATTTCTGCCATTTAAAGATACCTCATTGTAAATCCTTTTATAACAAGTGCAGTCCTCCTCTCCACATTCACCCACAGGCAAGGGAAAAATGACAGTGTTAATTTCAAAATTTTATTTATGATGTAGCCATTAATATATTTTGAACATTTACCATGTAGCTATATACTATCTAAAGAGCTTCATTATGCATGAGGTCTCACAATTAAGTTTTCAAACTCATCCTAGAAAAAGTGCCACATGGGTGGCGCCTATGGCTCAATGGGTAGGATGCTGGGTCCATATACGGAGGGTGGCGGGTTCAAACCCAGCCCTGGCCAAACTGCAACAACGAAAAAAAAATAGCCAGGCATTCTGGCAGGCACCTGTAGTCCCAGCTACTCGGGAGGCTGAGGCAAGAGAATCGCCTAAGCAGAGGAGTTGGAGGTTGCTGTGACCTGTGACACCACAGGAGGTGGTGTGAGACTCTACCTCTAAAAAAAAAAAAGAAAGAAAAAAGAAAGAAAAAGAGAAAGTGCTACACATCTCACTGCTGAATATCACTTCAGTAACCTGAAATGCTACCAACTCTAGCACCTCATCCGCTCATCAAAGCAATTCTGGAACTCTTTTTCTGGAATGGCCATCAGAGCTGTCACTGTATAACACACAAAAATATGCAACAACAATAATGAACACCACTCAGCAAGACCACACATCTATACATATGCAGCTGTGAGACACTGATACACCAAGGTTATGAAACCTCAACAAGTTGGTTTATACAGTGCTGCCAATGTGAGTGTGTGGTGACATATCTGTGAACTTAATTGACAGACTTCACATAATGACAGATCTGATGGTCATTCCAGAAAAACAGTTCCAAAATTGCTTCAAAGAGTAAACTAGGAGCTAGCATTAGTGTATAGCTTTCACTTTGAAGGTGACCACACTGATAGTTAGCAATTTAGTATGTAGCACTTTTTCTAGGATAAGTTTGTGAACTTAATTGTCCAACCTTGTATGTGTATGTATTAATTTCATTTTCTAGACAACTCTATGAGATACAATATTACACAAACAAGAAAACCAACCAATTAAAATGTTAATAAGTTTTTTTTGTTTTGTTGCAATTTTTGGCCGGGTTTGAACCCACCACCTCCAGTATATGGGGACCGGCGCCCTCCTCCTTTGAGCCACAGGTGTGGCCCAATGTATTAAGTATTTTTAAATGATCAGCCATAGAGAGGGCAGTTCATCTTAGAGTACTAAGTTGCTGGGTCATTTTTTAAAATGAGCATTAATAATAGAATTTTAAATAAAGCCATGTGTGTACATACACACATACACATAATAAAGTGACAAGAGTTGCCTAAAAGTCACACAATCAGTTGTAATTTCCTAATTACAAGTACAATATATTTATGATTGTATTTCCTTTTTTTTTTTTTTTTGTCTCACTTTGTTGCCCTCGGTAGAGTGCCCTGGCATCATAGTTCACAGCAATTTCAAACTCCTGGGCTCAAGAGATCCTCTCGCCTCAGCCTCCTGAGTAGCTGGGACTACAAGCGCCTGCCACAATGCCCGGCTATTTTTTTGTTGCAGTTTGGCCCGGGGCCGGCGCCAGCGCCCAACTCACTGAGCCATAGGCTCAGTGATTATATTTTCTAAACCCTTTAATCCCAGCAGTTCTGTTTTCTAAAAGGAAACATAACTGACAGAAATTAAGTCACTTCGGGGTGGTGTCTGTGGCTTAAAAGGGTAGGGCGCCAGCCCCATATCCCAGAGGTGGCGGGTTCAAACCCAGCCCCAGCCAAAAAAAAAAAGAGGAGAAATTAAGTCACTTCAAGTTCATTTTAATAGAAATGCTCTCTTTGAGCAGGAAATGATCAAAGATAACTGAACATATAGATCCAAACTGAACAAAAAGCCAAAGGAAAGCATAGCATACCATAAATTTCTTAAGGACAAGGTCCTAGTTTAATATTGTTACAGATCCACACAGGATCATGCACAGAACACTCAGTTCTGAGGCACATTTTCATGGAAAATAAACACTAGGAACTACCCTACCAGTGCATTTTAGTCTCCCATACCTTCATCAATCCAGTCTTCAAACAAGGGGGAATAATTGTGAGGAAATGCTTTGAGAACACCTGCCCTTCACTGTCACTCAAGCCACTGCAATGACAAGCAGGCCACTGCATTCCCTCAGTCCAACTCTCCCTCCCACAAGGTTTGCTCTACCATAAAACTGCCTCTCTTCTCTACAGGCCTCACCAAAGATTGGTACCTTACTATAGCACTGGTCAATCTTTTTTGGACATCAAACTTTCAGAATCTGAGAAAAGGTCTAAGTTCTTTGCCCTCCAAAATGCCAAAGTGCACACATAAATGATTTTGATAGGACTGAGGGGGATCTCAGAGCTCCTCCTCCATTTTGCCCTTCACATTCAGAGTGGCCCATTCCTGTCAATTCAAACTTTCTTTTCTACCTTTTAACAATTTCCAGCACTTTCACTGGAACTACTGAATCCACTTATCCTACTGGGCCTCACCTTGACCAGGTCTCATCCACTGCCCACCCCACCCTATCAATGTTACTGAATGGCTACTATAAATCCACTGAAGTCCAGCTTATTTATCTCCAAGGTCAGGGCAATCTTACTCTCTTCGGTATTCTTCACAGAGCATGCCACACAGGAATGGGTACATGGCAAGCATTCCTTAGAGTAAATCAGGGTCAAACCTAAGGACTGAAATCAGCCAATCAGCAAGGATCTCTCACGTAGAGCACTGTAAGACAGGGTGACCAGACGTCCCGATTTAGGCAGGACAGTCCTGCTTTTCAACAATTTGTCCCGCGTCCTGCGAGGTTTTAAAAAAGTCCCGATTTTTGGAAAGAATGCATGAACGGGCTGGAGAACAAGAAGGAAATATACGGTTTTCAGCTGCCATATGGCTATTTCGCCAGAATATGAGTTTTATATTATTTTTGTTAATTTTATAATGTTAAACTGTAATAAATAATTGCTGAGAAGTGATTATCCAGAACTGCTTATCAAAGTTTGCCTTGTTGTCAGGCCCTGCCCCGAGCCAGCCCCTGCCCCCAGCGCTGCCCCCCGGCCATGTTGTCCCACCTTACAGATGTTAAAAATCTGGTCACCCTACTGTAAGAGTATGATCAATTGATACTTCAGTAACTCAAGAAGTTGATGCAATCACTCAACCTCTCCTGCTGTGTCTCACACTTGCTTTCTCAGAAAGGAAAAGTAGAGAAACAGAGGATACTCTATAGCCTGTAATCACTCAAACTTGGTTACGTTTCTGCAAAGCAATTAGTTTGACTTGAGTAGCAGCTTTCTTCCAGCACTCTGGTTACCTGAAACATCCTTATGCTACACCAGATTTTAAAGAAAATCCTACTCACCAGACATGTATAAACAAACACTTCCACCATAGTTGTTTAATTTAATACTATCAGTTTCACCCGAGTGAAACCGACTTTCATGTTGCTAATAACCTGCAGGACAGAGCCATCAGGCACTCAGGCTAGGAGTGAGGGAGCCTCCTCTCATTTTCAAAGTATCAAACCATATCCTCTAAATCAGGTGTCCTCAAACTGCGGCCCGCCTAGGACATTTATCCGCCCTACTGCATGTTTTTGCCGCTGCTGCCTGTCCTGCTTAGCAGCTGACTCATCCAGTGGCCTGCAGTCTGGCCCTCCAACGTCTGAGGGACAGTGAACCGGCCTCCTGTTTGAAAAGTTTGAGGACCCCTTCTCTAAATACTAAAACACACAGACACTGAATCCCAATGAGAAACACTGTCAAATCTCCCTATGATTCCTTCCTATACTAAACACAGCTGCCTAGGGTCATGTTTATATAAATTTAAAACAAATAAAAACACCATCAATAATAACAAAATTTCTGACAGACTCCTATCCACCCAAACCAGAAAGGAAGAGGACGCCAATAAGCTTAAAAATACTTCTCTATCTTGCCTGTAATCCCATCACTCTGGGAGGCCAAGGCCAGTGGAGTGCCTAAGCTCACAGGTTCCAGACCAGCCTTAGCCACAACGAGCTGCTGTCTCTAAAAATAGCTGGGTGTTGTGTTGGGCATTTGAGAGGCTGAGACAAGAGAATCGCTTAAGCCCAAGGGTTTGAAGTTGCTGTGAGCTATGATGACACAGCACTCTACCAAAGGTGACAAAGTAAGACTCTGTCTCAACAAACAAACAAAAACCAAAACTAAACAATACCAGAGTTAAAAAAGAGGATAACTTGTGTTACCTGGGGTTTTATGAAGAGGTGACAGCATTAGACCTAAGCTCACATTCAAGTAGACCCTTTAAAGATCAGTTCATTCAGTGTTTTACATAACACATTTAAAGAGAGTAACATTTACTTTACATGATTTTTTCTACTATGAGTGGCATTCACAGGTGAGAACTGACACCTACAGACATGATTTAATCAAGGCAGAATGAAAGTCAAACAACATGTGAACAAAAGGTTACAGCAGCAGTTCAAAGGGACAGGAGCACTGAGGGTGAGTTATCACAGTACCTTTAAAAAATGACAAACACAGAGCCAGGTGAGGTGGCTCACACCTGTAATCCTAGCACTCTGGGACGCCAAGGTGGGAGGCTTGCCTGAGCTCAGGAGTTTGAGACCAGTCTGAGCAAGAGTTGTCTCTACTAAAAGATAAGAAAACTAGCAGGGCCTTATGGCGGATGTCCATAGTCGCAGCTACTTGGGAAGCTGAGGCATGAGGATCGTTTGTGTCCATGAGTTTGAAGTTGCTATGAGCTACTATGATGCCATGACACTCAATCCCAGGGCAGAGAGTAAGACTCTGTCTCAAAAAACCAAACAACAACAAAAAAACACAAAAGAATCTATAGAGGGTATATGTCATGTCAGCATTTATACTGCATGCACCAATTTGGTTGGCTTCCCAAAATTTAGACAAATTAACATCAAAAAACAATAAAGTAGTTTGAACTAGTTCCCTTGACTGTTCATCCCATAATTCAGCAAATGATGACTTACCACATTATGTTCCTTCTAAAGAAGTCTTATCTTGGCTTGGCGCCTGTGGCTCAAGTGGCTAAGG